>NW_026867474.1:123272-298364 GCF_020745735.1 Hemiscyllium ocellatum
ATTTTTTAAATCAGGTATGGGGTGTAGGTATCTCTGGTTGACCAGCCTTTCTTGCCCAGCCCTAGCTGCCCTGAGCTGAGTAACTTGCTCGGTCATTTCAGAAGGTCATTGGAGGCAAACACTTTGCTGTGGGTACGTCATGCAGACCACGTGAGGATGGGCAGATGTCCTTCTCGAAAGGACAGGTGTTTGCGTTTTTTGTACATCAGCAATGGTCTCACATTTTGTTGTGGATTGTTAATTACAATTATTAAAATTATTGATTTCAAATTCCACCATTTCTGATGGTGGGATTCCAGCCTGCATCCCTTGAACATTAGCTGAGGCTTGGGATACATGCTCTAGCAATAATACCACGAGGCCATCACTTCACCTGCTCACAGGTTGCTCATTCCTGACCGGTTATGCCAGTGCATCTTGAAGCAAATCTGTTCTTCCAACACAGTTATGTGTTCCTGATATCTTCCAGGACTCTGGTTACATCACTTAGTATCTCACTGTTGCTCTCGCTTTCTCTCTGTCTCTCTTCTCTCTCTCTCCAGATTTTCCTGACCTCTATGTCTTCAATAATTTTAACTTCTATAACAGTTCCTATCTCTGTAACCTTCTCCTAGCCCAGTAGTTCCTCCACATATTTGAAATGTACTGCATTCCGGACTACCATCCCTATCGCTGTAACTTGCTTCAGTGTTTACAACATTCCTTATCTCAGTAGTCTCCCCCTCCAATAAATGGAGACAGAGGCATGCAGCACGGAAACTTTTCCTTCAACCCAACTAGTCCATGCTGACCAGAGTCCATGAATGAGTTGCGTTTCCCTGTATGTGACACACATCCATCCCTTCAAACCCTCTCCTCACCATGTACCTGCCCAACTTTTACCTGATGTAATTGTACTGTTCTCTACCATTTCCCCTGGATGCTCATTCCATAACTGCACCAACCTCTGTGTCGTAAATTTTCTCCTAAAATCTCTTTTAAATATTTCCTCTCCCAACTCATATTTATGCCCACGAGAACACAGAACATGACAGCGCAATACAGCGCCTTCTGCCTTCGATTTTGTGCCAACCTGTAGATCCAATCTGAAGCCAATCGAACCATCACCATTCCAATTCTTGTCCATATGCCTACCCAAAGACCTTTTAAATGCCTTTAGAGTTGACCCCGACTATTCTGAGTAAAGAACCTACTGCTGGCATCTATCCCTCTATTTATTCATATTAATATCTGCCTCAATTTAAAGCTATCTCCCCTCGTGCTAGGCATCGTCATCCAAGAGAAAAGGCTCTCACTGTCCAACCCATCGCTCCTGCTGATTATCTTATATGTCTCAATTAATTGACCTCAAACACATTCTCTTGAACAAAAATACTTAAAGACCCTCAGCCTTTCCTCATAAGACCTTCCCTCCATACCAGGTAACTTACTTGTAAATCTCGTCTGAATCATTTCCAAAGCTTCCACATCCATCCTGGATGACCTGAACAAATGTGGCCACACCAGAGTTTTGTACAGCTGCAGCATGATCTAATGGTTCCGAAACTCAATCCCTCTACCAATGCAAGCTCACACATTGAATGGCTCCTTAAACATGGGTGGCAACTTTCAACGATCTATGTGCATGGACATAGAGATCTGTCTGTTCATCTACACTACCAATAATCTTACCATTACCCCAGTACTCTGTGTTCCTGTTACCCCCTCCAGAGTGAATCGCCTCACACCTTCCACATTAAACTCCATTTGCGAACTTTCAGTCCAGCTGTGCAGCTTATCTATACCTTTCTGTAACCTACAATATCTTCCGTCACTATTCACATCTCTACCAACCTTAATGTCTTCTGCAAATTTACTAACCCGTCCTTCAATGCCTCATTCAGGTCATTTATATAAATCACAGCAACAGTGGACCCAAAATACATCCTGGCAGTATCCAATAGTAACTGAACTCCAGGATCAATCTTTCTCATCAGCCACTACCCTCTGTCTTCTTTCAGTGAACCAATTTCTGATCCAAACTGATTAATCACGCACAATCCCATGCCTCCGTATTATCGGTAATAGCCTACCATGGGGAACCTTAACAAACGCCTTACTGAAATACATATACACCACATCAACTGCTTTACCCTCATCCATCTCTGTCTTTGTTCTCCTTCTTAAAGACCTCAATAAGGTTTGTGAGGCAAGACCTACCCTTCACAAAATCGTGTTGACTATCCCTAATCAACTTACTCATCTCCAGATGAATATAAGTCTTATCCCTTAAAAGCGTTTCCAACACATTACCCAGCATCAAATTAAGGCTCACACGTCTACAACTACCAGGATGGTCTCCACTCCCCTGCTTGGGGTGGCACGGTGGCACAACAGTTAGCACTGCTGCCTCACAGCACCAGAGACCCGGCTTCAATTCCTGCCTCAGCCAACTGTCTGTGTGGAGTTTGCACATTCTCGCCGTGTCTGTGTGGGTTTCCTCCAGGTGTTCCGGTTTCATCTCACAGTCCAAAATGTGCAGGTTAGGTGAATTGTCCATGCTAAATTGCCCATAGTGATAGGTGAAGGGACAAATGTAAGGGGATGGGTCTAGGTGGGTTGCTCATCAGAGAGTCGGTGTGGACTTGTTGGGCCGAAGGGCTTGTTTCCACACTGTAAGTAATCTATTCTAGGGGGACAACATTTGTTCTCCTCCAGCCTTCTGGCACTATTCCTGTAAACAATGACGACAGAAACATCAAAGCCAAAGGCATGGCAATCTCCTTCCTGGATTCCCAGAGAATCCGAGGATAAATCACATCCAGCCCTGGGGACTTATCTATTTTTAGACTTTGCAGAATTGCTAACACCTCCTACTTCAGCACTTCGATCCAATCTAGTTATGGACTCCACTACCCTGGGGTAAAGACGTGGCGAATCACCTTACCTCTGTTCCTCGTAGACAATGATACAAATAATTCTGCTCGGGTATCTGCCACTACTTTGCCACAATGTACTGGGATACACATGTTCAGGACGTAGTGCTTTCTCTACCTTTGTGTTCTAAGACCTCCAGCACCACCTCTTCTGTAAATGGAACTCTTTTCAAGCCATCACTGTGTCTTTAACTGACTTGTCCGCAGTAATTTCTGACATAAAATGGTCATTTCGGGTCTCACCCATCTTCTGTGATACCACTCATGGATGGCCTTATTGATATTTGCGCGGCCCTAGTGTCTCTCTAGTTGTTTTTGTACTTGTGTGCTGTAGAATTTCCTTGCATTCTCATTAACCTAAAACGCCAATTCTATCTCATCTCCCTATGTCACTTTCCAACTTATCCAGCCTCTCAGTTTCTGTCAAACCCTCCAGTATCACAAACATTTTCGTCAATCTTTGCTCCATTTACAGTTTCAGGAAATGCTTCCTAAAGCAGGAGGGTCAGAATTCTATGCAATACTCCAACTGGGGACCCAGCAATGCCTTATACAGACATGTAGTCTTTGCTGTGACCTATGAGAGTAAGTCTGCTAAATGCCCTTTCCCCACCCTGTCCGCGTGTGATGCCGTATCCAAGGAACAATGTAACTGTACACCTTGGTCTCATTCCAACCAACAAAATTTGGACCCAACCAGGACAACCTGTACCTACAACAAATCCGAAGCCTCCAGCAACAGACCTCCCTCCGGATCCTCCGCTCCACCCTTGCAGCCATGCGTCGCTACCTACATTCCTGCAATCAGCCCTACCCCAGCTCAGGACAACACTCTCACAGACCTGCAAAGGACCCCTGCTGTTCTTCATCTACAGAAGAATCCACACACTAAACAAACAGTTCTTCCTAGCCATATCAGAGATTAAAGACAGTAAGTACCAAAAACTTTCATGTACTTACCCCCACACTCGTGGCTCCTCAACTGTTCCAGAATCTTCTATCGGCCTGTCGGACGCCATTACACATATGGCCTCCACAGCGCCCGCGGCACCAAAGGCCGCCGCCGACCGTGACGTCACTTCCGCCCCCACCGACCTCGGAGACCACGCGATCGCCGCCCCAACAACGGCCCCGGTGACCACCGCACAGACAACCGCTTCCACGATCGCCGACGGACCCGCGACCCACGCGGCTACCGGGAATGACCACCATTCCTCCGTCGCCGCAACCATTTCCGCCCCTCCGGTTGCCGTCGGCGCAGCCACTTCCGCCCCCACTGACATCACTAACCTGCAGGAGCACAAATCCTCAGGTTTCCCCGCCCCCACGCCGTCTTTCGTCACTACACGTAACCCCTCCGCCACGCCAACCTTCGTCACCACGCATAACCCCGCCCCCACGCCATCTTTCGTCACTTCACGTAACCCCGCCCCCACGCAAACCTTCGTCACCACGCATAACCCCGCCCCCACACCGACTTTCGCCACCACACGTAACCCCGCCCACACGATTATTTCCGTCACGACGTATGACCCCGCCCCCACGCTTGACTTTGCCCCCACATCGAGCAACGTCACTACGTCTAACTCCGCCCCTACTTCGATCTCTGTCCTCGCCCCTAACCCCGCCCCCAGCCCCAGCTCCAGTCCCACACCAGGTCCTAGCTCCCAGCCTTGCCTGATTTTCACCATCCCTCCAGACCCCCCCTCTCTGAGGATGAAAGATCAGTCCTCAGCAGGGGCCTCACCTTCATTCCCCTATGCCCTCGGATTAATGAGTTCAACACGCGCCGAGATATTGAACAATGGAAATATGCAGGGAAGAGGTTCTGGGAATATTGGAAAGGATGAAAATAGATAAGTCTCCTGGGCCTGATGGCATTTACCCTAGGATCCTATGGGAAGTTAGGGAGGAGATAGCAGAGCCATTGGCCTGGATTTTTATGTCGTCATTGTCAACGGGAATAGTACCAGAGACTGGAGGATAGCGAATGTGGTCCCCTTGTTCAAGAAAGGGAGTAGGGATAGCCCTAGTAACTATAGGCCAGTGAGTCTGACTTCAGTGGTGGGCAAAGTCTTAGAGAGAATGGTAAGGGATAAGATTTATGAACATCTGGATAGGAATAACGTGATCAAGGATAGCCAGCATGGTTTTGTGAAGGGCAGGTCGTGCCTCACAAACCTTATTGAGTTCTTTGAGAAGGTGACTAAGGAAATGGACGAGGGTAAAGCAGTAGATGTTGTGTATATGGATTTTAGTAAGGCGTTCGATAAGGTTCCCCATGGTAGGCTAATGCTAAAACTACGGAGGTATGGCATTGAGGATACATTAGAGGTTTGGATTAGGAATTGGCTGGCTGGAAGGAGACAGAGGGTAGTAGTTGATGGACTATGTTCATCTTGGAGTGCAGTTACTAGCGGTGTACCACAAGGATCTGTTTTGGGACCATTGCTTTTTGTTATCTTTATAAATGATCTAGAGGAAGGGCTTGAAAGCTGGGTAAGCAAGTTTGCGGATGACACAAAAGTCGGTGGAGTTGTGGATAGTGAGGAAGGAAGTGGTAGGTTACAGCGGGATATAGATAAGTTGCAAAGCTGGGCAGAAAGGTGGCAAATGGAATTCAATGTAGCTAAGTGTGAAGTCATTCACTTTGGTAGGAGTAACAAGAAGATGGATTACTGGGCTAATGGTAGGCTACTTGGTAGTGTGGATGAGCAGAGGGATCTTGGTGTCCATGTACACAGATCTCTGAAAGTTGCCACCCAGGTAAATAGTGCTGTGAGGAAGGCATATGGTGTACTGGGCTTTATTGGTAGAGGAATTGAGTTCCGGAGTCCTGAGGTCATGTTGCAACTGTACAAGACTCTGGTGCGGCCTCATCTGGAGTATTGTGTGCAGTTTTGGTCGCCATACTATAGGAAGGATGTGGAGGCATTGGAACGAGTGCAGAGGAGGTTTACCAGGATGTTGCCTGGAATGGTAGGAAAATCTTATGAGGAAAGGCTGAGGCACTTGGGGCTGTTCTCATTGGAGAAAAGAAGGTTTAGGGGAGATTTGATAGAGGTGTATAAGATGATTAGGGGTTTAGATAGGGTCGACACTGAGAACCTTTTACCGCTAATGGAGTCAGGTGTTACTAGGGGACACAGCTTTAAATTAAGGGGTGGTAGGTATAGGACAGATGTTAGGGGTAGATTCTTTACACAGCGGGTTGTGAGTTCATGGAATGCCCTGCCAGTAGCAGTGGTGAACTCTCCTTCTTTATGGTCATTTAAGCGGGCATTGGATAGGCATTTGGAAGTTATTGGGCTAGTGTAGGTTAGGTAGGATTCGGTCGGCGCAACATCGAGGGCCGAAGGGCCTGTACTGCGCTGTATCTTTCTATGTTCTATGTTCTATAATTCTTCCGCCGCCTTCGCCTCCGTGCCTACTTTCACAGCCAAGACTCCCGCCCACCCTCTGACGCCCCCTTCTCCCGCCTCCAACGCACCCCATCCACCTGGACACCCCCGTGCTGGCCTCTTACCCGCCCTCGACCTCTTTATAGCCCACTGCTGCCGTGACATTAACCGACTCAACCTGTCCACCCCTCTCACCCACTCCAACCTCTCACCCTCAGAACGTGCAGCCCTCCACTCCCTCCGCTCCAATCCCAACCTCACCATCAAACCCCCAGACAAGGGAGGCGCGGTGGTAGTTTGGCGCACTGACCTTTATACCGCTGAGGCCAAACGCCACCTCCTCATATCGCCCCCTTGACCACGACCCCACCTCCCACCACCAAACCATCATCTCCCAGACCATCCATGACCTCATCACCTCAGGGGATCTCTCCATCCACCGCCTCCAACCTCATAGTCCCACAACCCCGCACCGCCCGTTTCTACCTCTTGCCCAAAATCCACAAACCTGACTGCCCCGGCCGACCCATTGTCTCAGCCTGCTCCTGCCCAACCGAACTCATCTCCCAATACCTCGACACGGTCCTGTCCCCTTTAGTCCAAGAACTCCCCACCTACGTTCGGGACACCACCCACGCCCTCCACCTCCTCCAGGATTTTCGCTTCCCCGGTCCCCAACGCCTTATTTTCACTATGGACATCCAGTCCCTGTACACCTCCATCCCCCATCACGAAGGACTCAAAGCCCTCCGCTTCTTCCTTTCCCGCCGCACCAACCAGTACCCTTCCACTGACACCATCCTTCGACTGACTGAACTGGTCCTCACCCTGAATAACTTCTCTTTTCAATCCTCCCACTTCCTCCAAACTAAAGGAGTTGCCATGCGCACCCGCATGGGCCCCAGCTATGCCTGCCTCTTCGTAGGATATGTGGAAAAGTCCATCTTCCGCAACTTCACTGGCACCACCCCCCACCTTTTCCTCCGCTACATCGATGACTGTATCGGCGCTGCCTCGTGGTCCCACGAGGAAGTTGAACAGTTCATCAACTTTACTAACACCTTCCATCCCAACCTCAAATTCACCTGGACTATCTCAGACTCCTCCCTCCCCTTCCTAGTCCTTTCCATCTCTATCTCGGGCGACCGACTCAACACAGACATCTACTATAAACCGACTGACTCCCACAGCTACCTGGACTACACTCCTCCCACCCTGCCCCCTGCAAAAACTCCATCCCATATTCCCAATTCCTTCGTCTCCGCCGCATCTGCTCCCAGGAGGACCAGTTCCAACACCGCACAGCCCAGATGGCCTCCTTCTTCAAGGACCGCAGATTCCCCCCAGACGTGATCGACGATGCCCTCCACCGCATCTCCTCCACTTCCCACTCCTCCGCCCTTGAGCCCCGCTCCTCCAACCGCCACCAAGACAGAACCCCACTGGTTCTCACCTACCACCCCACCAACCTCCGCATACAAAGTATCATCTGCCGTTATTTCCGCCACCTCCAAACGGACCCCACCACCATGGATATATTTCCCTCCCCTCCCCTATCAGCGTTCCGCAAGGACCACTCCCTTCGTGACTCCCTCGTCAGATCCACACCCCCCACCAACCCAACCTCCACCCCCGCAGGAAATGTAAAACTTGCGCCCACACCTCCACACTCACTTCCCTCCAAGGCCCCAAGGGATCCTTCCATATCCGCCACAAGTTCACCTGTACCTCCACACACATCATCTATTGCATCCGCTGCACCCGATGTGGCCTCCTCTATATTGGGGAGACAGGCCGCTTACTTGCAGAACGCTTCAGAGAACACCTCTGGGCCGCCCGGACCAACCAACCCAACCACCCCGTGGCTCAACACTTTAACTCTCCCTCCCACTCCACCGAGGACATGCAGGTCCTTGGACTCCTCCATCAGCAGAACATAACAACACGACGGCTGGAGGAGGAGCGCCTCATCTTCCGCCTGGGAACCCTCCAACCACAAGGTATGAATTCAGATTTCTCCAGTTTCCTCATTTCCCCTCTCCCCACCTTGTCTCAGTCGGTTCCCTCATCTCAGCACCGCCCTCCTAACCTGCAATCTCCTTACTGACCTCTCCGCCCCCACCCCACGCTGGCCTATCACCCTCACCTTGACCTCCTTCCACCTATCCCACCTCCATCGCCCCTCCCCCAAGTCCCTCCTCCCTACCTTTTATCTTAGCCTGCTTGGCTACTCTCTCTCATTCCTGATGAAGGGCTTATGCTCGAAACGTCGAATTCCCTATTCCTGAGATGCTGCCTAACCTGCTGTGCTTTAACCAGCAACACATTTTCAGCTCTCTCTGTATTCGCCAACACGGCCCAGGGTCCGACAAATAAATGTGTTAGTCCTCCCTAGTTTGTTTTACCAAAATCCAGCACCTGAATTCAACTCCATCTTTCATTCCTTGGCCCACTGGCTGTTGTTCGAGATCCCCCTCGATAACTCTATTCCCTGCGCACTTTTACCCGTGTTCTATCCGGACTTTCATCAACAAATTTACAAACAATGACTCCAATGCTCTTACCGAAATAATTTCTGTAAATGATGCATAACAGTGGATCTAGTTATGTTCCTTATTGCACACCGCTAGCGATAGGCCCGTTGTCTGCACAACAAGCCTCTCCCACCACCCTCTGTCTCCTACTGTCAAGCCAATTTTGTTTCCAGTTGGATAGCTCTCCCTGCTCCCATGTGATCTAACCTTACTAACCAGTGTTCCACGCTAAACCCTGTCCAAGGCCTTGCTGTGGTCAGTATAGAAAAAGACTCCTGTTCTGTCATCATGTATCTTCTTAGTCACCTCTTCAACAAACTCATCGAGGAGAAAGTGAGGTCTGCAGATGCTGGAGATCAGAGCTGAAAATGTGTTGCTGGAAAGGCGCAGCAGGTCAGGCAGCATCCAAGGAACAGGAGATTCGACGTTTCGGGCATAAGCTCGAATCTCCTGTTCCTTGGATGCTGCCTGACCTGCTGCGCTTTTCCAGCAACATATTTTCAGCTCTTCAACAAACTCAGTCAAGTTTGTGAGACACTACTTGTGCAAGCTTCCAGCTCATCCCCCGTGACTGTCACTGATATGAATACTTCTTTAAGGGGCACTTCTTCCTGAGTTACCCCCAATGTCCTCAAATATACATGATTAGCTCCAGGGATTCATCTATTTTTTACGCATTTTAAAATCACCAGCAACTCTTGTTCTGATATGCAGAGTCTTTTGATGACTTTGTTTCCCTGACTTCCACAGTCTTTAAGGTATGATGTGAAATTTTCGTTAAGGATCTCACCCATTTCTTGTGGTTCCACACATGGATTATCCCTTTGATCTTCAAGGGGACACATTCTGTGCCTAGTTAATCTTCTGTCGTTAGTATTCATGAAGAATCCCTTTGGATTTTCCTCAGCATTACCAGCCAAAGTTTTCTCAGGTCTCCTGTTTGCCCTCCTGCTCTCCCTCTTCAGTGTATTACTGTACCCACAATGTTCTTTGAGGAATCCAGCTGGCCACATATGACATGGACCGCCTTTTTCTTGACCAGAACCTCAATAACCCCAGTCATCCAGACTTTCCTACTTGTAATCAGCATTGTCCTTCACACTAACAGAAATATCCTCACCCTGAACTCTAATTTTATCTCTCTTTTGAAAGCTTTCCACCTGCCTGAGGTCCATTTACCTGCAAATAGTCTCTACAATCAACTGCTAAAAGCACTTGACTAATATCTTCTGGATTGGGGCAGGCCAATATTGATGTTTCACTTGTGGACCAGGCCTGTCCTTTTCAAAAACTGTTTTCCAACTAATGTAGCTGTGGTCACTTTGTCAAAGTGCTCCCCAAATAACGCCTCAGTCCCTTTCCCTACCTTGTTTCCCAAGGGAGGTCAGGTTTTGCCCTTTTCTCCAGGGGAGGGCAAACAACCAGTGGTAATTGTGCACATCAGTACACATAACATAGATACAGTTGGATGGGATCTGGTGAAATGAGTATTGGGAGTTAGGTAAGAAGTTAAAAAGTAGGACTACAAGGGCAGTGAGCTCCAGATTACGCCCAGTGCCATTGGCCGGTGAATACGGAAATAGAAAGATAAGCCGATGAATGAGTGCCTCAGGAGCTGGTGGAGGGGGAAGGGTTTTTACGTCTTGGATCATTGGGATCTCTTCTGCAGTAGAGGTAACCTGGAAAAGGGGAGCAGGTTAGACTTGAACCAGAAGGATACTAGCAACCTGGGAGGGAGATTTGCTATTGTTACCTGGGAGGGCTTAATCTGGTTTGCCAGGGCATTGGGATTCTAAAAAGGAGAGAGACAATCAGCCAGTCAGAGGAAAATACACCAGCCACCGAGAACAAGTTTCCGATTCAGGATATCCAGGGGCACAGTCAAGGGAGGGAAAAGACTTCTGGTTTAAAGGACATTTATTTCATGAGGCCTGACTGGTAGGGCAGGTGAGCTCAGAGCATGGATTGGCTCTGGGGACTGGGATACGATAGCCATAACAGAAACGTGGCTGAGAGAAGGACAGGACTGGCAGCTCAGCGTTCCAGGATACAGAAGGTAGAAGTGTGACTGAAAGACAAGTAAATGAGGAGGGGCAGCTGCCCTATTGATAAGAGAGGACATAACAACAGTGCTTAGAGATGACACTCCTAAAGAGTTATTAAATGAGGCCATATGGTTAGAAGTTAGAAAGAAGAAGGGAGCGGTCACTTTGTTGGGACTGCATTACAGACTCGCAAATAGCCAGCGGGTATGAGGAGAGCAGATGTGTAGAGAGATTGCATAACTGTAGGAATAAGAGAGTAGTATTGAATGGAGATTTTAATTTCCCCTGGATTGACTTATGCATTCAGAGAATAAAAGGCCCATATGGGTAACAATTTGTTGAATGGGTCCAAGAAAGTTTCCTTGACCAATATGTAGACGGTCCTACTCTACTCAGGTGGGCGCAACATTGGATCGCCCCTGAAAAAAACGAGATGAGGAAGTGACTGAAGTGTCAGTCAGGGAGTCAGTGATCACAACGGTCTTAGTTTTCACATAACTATAAAAATGATCGGAGAGGTCCACAGGTTATGGAGCTATGCTGGAACACAGCCAGTTTTGGGGCCATGAAGCAGGATCTAGTGAGGTTGGGTGGATGAGTCTGTTTGAAGGAAAAGAAACAACTGGAAAATTGGAGGCTTTTAAAAGTGTGACACTGAAAATCCAGGGTCAGTATGTACCTGTTAGGGTGCAGGGAAATGGCAGGTTTAGGGATCCCTGGATGGTGCAGGATATTGAGACTCTGTTCTGGCAAATGAAGATGGTATACATTGGGTTTAAGCTTTCCGTATCTACCGACCCTCTTCCAGCTCTAAAGACAAAATGAATCTATGGAGACCATATAATCTTCTCAGGCCACGGCCACACTCCGATCTGTCGAACCCACTCCAGTCCCTGTGACTGTTCCAATCCAGTTCCTAAAGGATCTGTGATCTGTGTAACATGCTCTCATCACTATCACCCACCCTGTCAATGTCAGCTCTTCCAATATTTCCACCCATCTACTCATCTGCATAAACTTCTCCAGCTCTTACACCCCTATCTGTGTTAACAACAACCTCCCCTACAACACTTTCCCACTTAGGCCAAACTGGAGGAGATTACTAATGCTCCTTTATCTGTGTAACTGCCTCCAATCAAAATTAATGTTCTCATCTCCGGGAAAATCTGTCCGATTCCACATCCTCCATGTCTAAATAACACCAGAACCTAAGAATTTCAATATCTCTAAACCTGTTCAGTCCCGTCTACCTTCCATATGTGTGTTTTTTCTTCCAGCCTATACAACCGACATTATCTCTGTAATCTGCTCCATTCCCTAAATAGTCCCTGTCAGTATAAACCAGCACTGTCCTACCACTATCCTTATCCCTGTAAACTGCTCCATCCCTCCCAAGTTCCCCATCTCCACGAACGCCTGCAGGCCCTACAGCTCTCTACATTTCTGTAACCTCCTGTGACTCTATGGCCCTCCCTCCCTGTCAAACTACCTGCAGTCCCCACATCCCTCCCCATCTGGGTCCACTGCTCCAGATCAGACAATTGCTGTCTCTGTAAACACCTCCACCTCTAACAACTCTTCCTATTTGTGTACCCTCGTTCAGACCCCAGACTCTCCAGCTTCCTGCATCCTCTTCCTGCCATTGCAACTAAAACCACATGTTTATGTAAAATCCACCAGTGCTTAAACCTTCCCCAACTCAGTAACCTCTTGCAGTCCTAAGAAAACACCTAAACTGTGAAACATTTCATTTCACAACAATCCTCCCTCCCTCTCTCCTCAAATGCGTTCATTACCATGTAACCTCCCAATTACTGAATCCTCCTTTTGGCACTGCAACCCTCCTAATGTCTGCAAAATCCTCCTGTCCTGATATCCCTCCCTATCTCTGTAACCCCCACCACCATCCAGTGCCCTTTTGGGGAACGTGGCAGAGGAGTGAAGACATGTAGAGTCCGAGCCATGTTACGGAGGTAGAATCTTGGGAATTACAGATTTGATCTAATGTCTGTGGTGTGCAGATTATTGGAGAGGACTCTGACAGACAGAATTTATGACTATTTAGAAAACCATAGTTAAATTTTAGACCTTTAGCATGGGTTTGTGAGGGGCAGGTCATGCCTCACAAACCTTATTGAATTCTTTGAAGATATAGCAGAATATGTTGAAGCTCATTCAGAAAATAAGGAGGATGGGATACAGGGAAATCTGTCTGTCTGCATACATGATTGGATGGCCCAGAGAAGACAGAGTATGGCAGCAGATGGACAGTATTGAGCCTGGAGCTCAGTGACCAGTGTTGTTCTGTAACAGTCGGCTTTGGGACTCTGCTCTCTGTGATTTTTATAAATGACTTGGATGTGGATGTTGGAGAGTGGGTTAGTAAGTTTGCCATTCTGGTGGAGCAGTGGGTAATGTGGAGGGATGTTGTAGGTTGCAATGGGACATTTACAGGCGGCAGATCTGGGCTGTAAATGGCAAATGGAGTTCAAGCTGGAAAAGTGTGAAGTGATTCATTCTGGAAGGTGGAATTTGAATACAGAATAGGGTGAAAGGCAGAATGTTTGGCAGTGTGGAGGATCAGAGAGATTAAGGGGTCCATGGCCATAGATCCCTCAAAGTTGCCATGCACGTTGATAGGGTTGCTAAAAATGCATATGTTGTGTTGGCTTTCCCTAGCAAGAGGATTGATCTTCAGAACAGTGAGGTTTAACTACATCTTTATAGCGATCCAGTGAGACCACACTTGGAATATTGTGTACAGTTCTGGTCCCCTCTTTACAGGAAGGATGTGCAAGTTTGAGAGAGCGTACACAGGAGATGTATCAGCATCCTGCCTGGAATGGAGGGCATTTCTTATGGAGAACGTTTGAGGGACCTAACGCTTTTCTCATGGGAGTGAAGAAGGGGGTGGGGCAACCTGGTCGAGGTGAACAAGATGATGAGAGGCACAGAGAGAGTGAATACTGAGAGACATTTTCTCCTATGGCATAAATAACTATTACAAGATGGTGCAATTTTAAGGTGAATGGAGGATGGATAAAAGGATAGAGAATGGTAGTTGGTTGGAATGCACTGACATTGGTGGTAGTAAAATTAGATACTTTCGGGACATTTAATATACTCTTGGATAGGCACATGAATGAGAGTAAAATGAAGGGTATGGACGTTAGTTTGGTCTTACAGTCGGATAAAAGATTGGCATGGCATCATGGCCGAAGTATCTTGTGCTGTACTGTTCTGTGTTCTACGATCCGTATGGTAAACTGAGTAATAAGCTTGGATCAGTGTAAAAGTATATGGCATTCAGGAGGAGCTAGTCAATTGGATACAAAATTGGCTTGATGATTGGAGACAGAGGGTGATGGGAGACATGTTGTTTTTCTGACTGGAGGCATGTGACCAGCGATGGAGTGGGTCCCCTGTTGTTTGTCACTTGGATAAATGTTTTGGATGGGAATATTGGTTTCCTGGTAAATAAGCTTCTTGTGTGACACTGACATTGTTGGTAAAGTGGACAGTGAAGAAGGTTATCTATGATACAACAGGATTAACAGTGCTGCTGGATAGTGGGCTAAAGAATAGCAGATGAAGTTTAATTAGATAAATGTGAAGTGTTGCATTGTGGTGAAACAAACCAGGGTGGGACTTCTACAGTTAATGTTCGGGCCCTGGGTACTGTTGTCAGTCAGAAACACGGGGATGCAGCTGCACAGTTCTTTGAAAGTTGCATCACAGGCAGGCAGGCTGGTGAAGCAGGCGTTTGGGATGGTTACCTTCATTGGTCAGACCATGGAGAGTAAGAGTTGGGATGTCATGTTGTATCTGTACAAGACATTAGCGAGGCCACCATAAATGCACTGCTGATCAATAGGAAGAACTCATCACGTTCACTGACCTCCTTATGGGAAGGACAACAAATATTCTCACCTGGTCTGGCTAACATTTGACTCCAGGCCACCCGCAATATAGCTGACTCTGAGCTGCCCTCTGGCTAATTAAGAGTGGGGTCAAAGAATACTAGTCCAGTCAGTGACACCCACATTACATAAATGAATAAATAAAAATACATATGTCCCTCCCTACCTCTGCAAACCCCTCCAGCTGCAACAACCCGTACTTAGTTTGAAACACTCTTCAGGCCCTGCCCACTCTCTGTAACACTCTCGCCACCTCCAGCACCTTCACCTCTCCCTGTTCCTATTGTGACATTATACTCTCACGGGGATTCCTCTGCCAACTGCCCTACTCCTGCTAACAGACCAATTGCAACCCCTTGAAACTTTAAAACTAAAACACTCTCGCACTTCAAGATTTTAAGTACTTTTTGGTGATCTTCTCAGCTTCATAATCTAATATGATCCATTTTGTCCTGAGTGAGGGACAGGTGTGGGTTTCTTGTTAAGATTTTGTCTGTTTCAATGGAATATCCTTTTGTTGAGTGATTTACACTGTTCCTTCAAATGTTTACCAAATGTTTCAGTCTGTTTAGATTGTTTAGCTGGGTCAGTTCTCCTCTCAAACTCATGTAATTGGCAATTTTTGTTTTTAGTTGTTGCTTGTCCTTTCTGTGATTCACTTTAAAATTTTATGTTTCTTTAAAATGCACTTTATCACAATTTCCCAGAGGATCTCTCCCGGTGTCATTACTCATTCACTAAGTTTCATCACACAACAGTCGATCTGACACAGTTACATCCCTAGCCAGTTGCACAATAAGTTATTTAAAGAAACAATGAAAAAAATCTACTAACTTCCCTTCCAATATCACTGTTGTCAGTGTGATTGTCAAGGTTATATGAAGTTGGAATTTTCACTGAATTGTCATTATGCCTTTATTAAAAATTCCAATGAGTTCCTGTGTGATGCAGTGATGAGCAATGAAATGCTGTTCATTTGCCTAAAACTGTACTGCTGCTTGTGTCTTTGGCAAATTGTAGCCAGAATTTACATTCAGACTGACTCTACTTCATGATCTGCGGCCAAATGCTTTCTCTGTAATGCCTTTGTTATCAATTATTGTTAGCGTTGTCCACTTTGCCTGAATTTGCACAAGGTTGTGAATCATTTGACTATTTATGTACACCTTTTTTCACCCTGTAACCACGTCACCCTGGTGTCTAACTCCCTTTTATCTCTGAGTCACAAATCCATCTACCTTATGGCAGAGACTTTGTCCATTCCACAAAAAACATAATTTACTGTTTCCGACAATTTCCTGTCACAAATTGATTCGCTGACGTACAGTTTTAGTTAAACTTGGTCCCATCCTGTTCATTTCTGCTTGTCTTCAGCCACATCCCCATGCTGTTCCAAAGCTTCAACTTTTCTATTTGGATTTGGAAAGCTCCTTTCACCTGAACCCTGTCGCTGATCCTCTCTGTCAGTTTAAAGCCCTGTCCCTAAACCTACCTACGTGATTGGCCAGGATACTGGTCCCAGCACACTTCCAGGGGACCATCGTAATGGTTTATTTTTAAACTCATGTATGGGATGTTGGTGTCTCTGACTGACCAGCCTTTCCTGCCTAGCCCTAGCTGCCCTTGAGCTGAGTAACTTGCTCGGCCATTTCAGAGCTGAAAATGTGTTGCTGGTTAAAGCACACTCTCCTCATTCCTGATGAAGGGCTCTGGCCTGTAACGTCGAATTTCCTGTTCCATGGATGCTGCCTGACCTGCTGTGCTTTAACTAGCAACACATTTTCAGCTCTGATCTACAGCATCTGCAGACCTCACTTTTTACTCGGCCATTTCAGAGGCAAACACTTTGCTGTGGGGATGTCGTACAGACCATGGGAGAATGGCAGATGTCCCACCGCGTATTTTTGATGAACAAACACTGTTTTGGCAATCAGCAATGATTTTGTACTTATTCATGGATTGTTAATTACAATTTTTGAAAAAAATGATGTTTGCAAATTCCACCATTTCTGATAGTGGGATTCAAACCTGCCTCCACTGAACATTGGGTGAGCTTTTGAACACATGCTCTCGCAATACTACCACGAGGCCATCACTTCACCTGCTCAAAGGTTGCTCATTCCTGAGCCCTGATACCAGGGCATCAGGAACCTAAACGTGTTCTTCTTACATGAATGTTTCGTTATAAAATCTTCCTGCCCTCTGGTGATATCACTCAGTCTATCTCCATGTGGTATCCCTCACTGTGAGGGTCAAGTTGCTGCCTCTGTCAGCGTTTCTCACTCTTGCAGCTAATCCAGATCCTGAGCCAATTGAAGTCTTCACTCCAGAGTATGGCCCATACGTGTGCTCATGGCTACCCCTTTGGTCTGGAGGAAGTGGGAGGATTCGAAGGCGAAATTGTTAAGGGTGAGGACCAGTTCGGCCAAACGAATGAGAGTGGTGGAAGGGTACTGTTGGGGACGTCTGGAGAGGAAAAAATGGAGGGCTTGTAGGCCTGGGTAATGGCGGATGGAGGTGTAGAGGGATTGGATATCCATGGAGAAGATGAGTCGTTGGGGGCCGGGGAAACAGAAGTCCTGGAGGAGGTGGAGGGCGTGGGTGGTGTCTCAAACGTATGTGGGGAGTTCCTGGACTGGGGGGGGGGGCAGGACAGTGTTAAGGTAGGTAGAGGTAAGTTCAGGGGGCAGTAGCATGCTGAGACAATGGGTCGGCCAGGGTAGTCAGGATTGTGGATCTTGGGTAGGAGGTAGGACTGAGCAGAGCGGGGTTCCCAGACTGTGAGGTTGGAAGCTGTGGGTGGGAGATCTCTTCCTGAGTTGATGAGGTTCTGTATGGTCTGGGAGATGATTGTTCGGTGATGGGGGGGTGGGGTCATGGTCAAGGGAGCAATAGGAAGAGGTGCCCTCGAGTTGGCGTTTGGCTTCAGTGGTGTAGAGGTCAGTGCGCCAGACTACTTTTCTGAGTAAAGAACCTACCTCTGGCATCTCTCCCATATCTATTAATTAATATTAATATTAATATTAATTACTACCTCAGTATAAAGCTATTTGCCCTTGTGTTAGGCATCGCCATCCAAGGGAAAAGGCTCTCACTGTCCAAACCATGTCACCCTCTGATTATCTTTTATGTCTCAATTAATTGGCCTTATACTCTTCTCTCAAACAAGAACAGATTCAAGTCCCTCAGCCTTTCTCATGACACCTTCCCTCGTACCAGATAACATCGTAGCAAAACTCCTCAGAACCTTTTCCAAATATTTTAACATCCTTCTTCTAATGCAATGACCTGGACCACAGGCAACAGTCCAAATGCGGCCGCACCAGAGTTTTGTACAGCTGCAGCATTATCTCATCGTTGCGAAACTCAATCCCTGTACCAATAAAAGCTCACATGCTGAATGCCTTCTTAACAACCCTATCAAACTGGGTGGCAACTTTCAGCAATCCATTTACATGGACACAGTGATCTCTCTGCTCATCTGCACTACCAAGTTCTGCTTTACCCACATCCACCTGTTTGGTCACCTCAAAGAAGTCAACAAGGTTTGTGAGGCATGACCTACCCTTCACAAAATCGTGCTGACTATCCCTCATCAACGTATTCATCTCCAGATGATTATAAATGCTAGCCTTTACAAGCCTTTCCAACACTTTGCCCAGAATCGAAGTCAGGCTCACAGTTCTATAATTACCAGGGTTTTCTCGATTCCCCTTCTTGGTCAAGGGGACAACATTTGTTGTCCTCCCGTCTTCTGACACTATTCCTGAAGGCAATGATGACATAAAGATCAAAGCCAAAGACTCCGAAATCTCCTTAATGGCCTCCCGGAGAAGCCAAGAATAAATCCCATCTGGCCCAGGGGACCTTTTTTTCACTTTCCCGAATTGCTAACACCTTATCCTTCTGCAGTTCAATCCCATCTAGTTATGGACTCCACTACCCTGGGGTAAAGACGTTGGCTACCTATACCCCTCATCGTTTTATAAACCATTACATGGTCACCCCTCAGCCACCTACGCCCAGTGGAAATGTGAAGGACAATGATATAAATATTTCTGCTCACGTCCCTGCGACTACTTTGCCACAATGTTCTGGTATACTCTTGTTCAGGACCTAGGGCTTTCTCTACCTTTGTGTTCTAAGACCTCCAGCACCACCTCTTCTGTAATGGCCACTCTTTAGAAGCCATCACTGTTTCTTTCCCTTTGTTTCCTCGTCTTTGTCCACAGTACATTCTGACATGAAACGCTTATTTAGGCTCTCTCCCACCTCCTGTGGTTCGACACTTGGATGCCCTCACTGATCATTGAGGAGCCCTAGTGTCTCTCCAGTTGCTTTTTTGTACGTGTGTCCTGTAGAGAATTCTTCGCATTCTACTTAAACTTGTCTGCCAAATCTATCTCATTCCCCCATGTATTTTTCTAGCTTATCCAGCCTCTCCGTTTCTGTCAAACCCTCCAGTATCAGGAACATCTTCGTCAGTCTTTGCTCCATTTGCAGTTTCAGGAAATGCTTCCCAGATCAGGATGATCAGAATTCTATGCAGCGTTCCAAAGATGTGCTGATTATCCCTAATCAATTCTTGTCATTGCAAATGCATGTAACTCCTGCCCCGCAGAATCGCATCCAACAACGTCTGCATTGCTGACATCAAACTAATTGGTGTTGATGTTCCTGACTTTCCCTTGCAGCCTTTTCTAAGTACTGGCACAACCTTAGCCACCCTCCAGGCTTCCAGCTTATCACCCATGGCTATCAGTGATAGAAATATCTCTTTATGGGACCCCAGAATTTCTTCCTGAGCTTCCCGCAATATCCTGGGATATACTTGATTAGTTCCCAAGGATTTGACCATCTAACATGCATTTTAGAATCTTCAGTACCTCCTGTTCTGTTAAGTGGAGTCTTTTGAAGACGTCACTGTTCCTTATTCCCTGACTTCCACAGTATTTCTCCAAGTTAAATTCAAACGTGAAATTTTTGTTCAGGATCTCACCCATCTTCTGTGTTTCCACACTTGGATGGCATTATTCGTCGTCAAGGGGCTATATTCTTCCCCTAGTTAATCTCCTGAAGAGTATAGTGAAGAATCTCTTTGGATTTTCCTCAGCTGAATGTGCCAATGCTTTTTGTGGTTCCCTTTGTGCCCTCCTGATTTCCCTCTTAAGTGAATTACTCCACCCGCTATGTCCTTCAATGGATTCCCTTAATCCAGCTGCCTATATGTGACACGTGCTCCTTTTCTGTTGACCAGAGCCTCAATACCCCCAGTAATCAGTGTATCCCACTTGTATCAGCATTGTCCTTCACACTAACAGAAATATGGTGTCCCTTAACTCTCAATTTATCGCTCTTTTGAAAGCTTCCTACCTGCCTGACATCCCTTCCCTTGCAAATAGCCTCCACAATCAATTGCCAAAAGCTCTTCACTAATATCTTCTGGATTGCGGCAAAATGAATTTTGATCTTTAACTTGCAGAGAAAGTGAGATTGCAGATGCTGGAGATCAGAGCTGAAAATGTGTTGCTGGAAAAGCGCAGCAGGTCAGGCAGCATCCAAGGAGAAGGAGAAACGACGTTTCGGGCATGAGACCTTCTTCAGGAATCCTGAAGAAGGGCTCTTGCCCGAAATGTCGATTCTCCTGCTCCTTGGATGATTCCTGACCTGCTGCGCTTTTCCAGCAGCACATTTTCAACTCTTTAACTTGTGGACCAGGCTTGTGCTTTTCCATCGCTATTTTCAAACTAATATAATTGTGCTCACTTTGCCAAAATGTTGCCCCACTAATGCCTCAGTCCCTTTCCCGACCTTGTTCCCCAAGGGGAGGTCAGGTATGACCCCTTCCTGCAGTCCAACCATTTACATTCTGACTGAGACATTTTTCTTGTACATGCCGAACAAATTCCAACCATTCAAGCTCTGAGCACTCTGGCAGTCCCAGACTAGGTTTGGAAAGTAAAAATCCCTGACTATCCCAACCCTATCATTCTTACAGATATCTGAGATCGCCGACATATTTGCTGCTGAAACTCTCGCTGACAGTTGTTGGCCTGTAGTACAGTCATATCAAACTGATGACCCATTCCCATTTTTCAATTGCACTATTATAGCTTCAATGGGCGTTCCCCAGGAATATCCTTTCTAAGTGCTGCAGTGATGTTTCACTGATCAAAAACTCCACCCCCTCCTCTCTCACCTCCTGTTCTATCCTCCCTATGGAATCTGTACCCTGGAACATTGAGCTCCCAGTCCTGTCCCACTCTCAGCTGTGTTTCTACCATATCTATTATATTCCAGTCCCATGTTCTCATCCATGCGCCGACTTCATTTGCCTTAATTGTTAGGCTTTTTATTTTGAAATAAATGCATTTTAATCAATCAACTTTCCCTCAATGTCTGCTGTTCTCTTTCCTGATGTTTTTACTTAAGTTCCTGTCTTGAAATTCTGTCCCAGCCTCTACTTTCAGACTGCATCCTGGCACCATCCATCTCACTATGGAAAACACCCTCACCTTTCATGTCATTTGCAAACCTACTAATGATAAATTCTGATTTCACATAAGAGTGATGAATTTATATAATAAACAGCAATGGCTCCCGCACAGCTCCCTGTGGTACACCGATGGTGAAAGAATTTCAATCATAAAAACAGCCCTCCACCAGTTGTGGATCCTGTTTGCCAAATTGCCTTGGATCCCATTGGTCTGTTGGACCAGCCTTCTATGTGGGACCTCGTCAAACGATTTAATGAACTCCATGTAACCCACATCATCTGCACAGCCCTCATCAAAGTCCTCAATCGTAATTTCAAATAAAAATCTCGGCTGAATTTGGGAAAGGATCTTACTCGACCAAATCTATGATGAGTATCCCAAATCGATCTCTGCCTTTCCAAATTTTGATTCATTCTGTTCCTCAGAATTGTTCCCAATAATTTCCCTCCCCCTGCTGTCAGACTATCTGGTCTGTAATTACCTGGCCTATCCCTGCTGCCCTGCTTGAACAAAGGAACCACATTAGCGATCCGCCTGTCATTCCACACTTTATCTGTGGCCAGCAAAGTATTAAATATATCCACCAGGGCCCCAGAAATCTCCTCCTTTACCTCCCATAGCAGCGTGGGAAACATTTCATTGGGCACTTGGGATTTCTCCATCTTTAAGCCTGTGAAAACATAAAATACCTCCTTCTGATTGATCTTAATATGTTTGAGAAACTGGCCATCCCAACTGAAATCCCCAGCTACAATGCCCTGCTCCTGTGTGAATGAAGATGGGAAGTATTCATTGAAGACCTCACCTACTTCCTCTGGCTCCATGTACCGATTGTCCCTTTGGTTTCTAACAGGCCCCACACTTTCCCCAGTAACTGTCTTATTCTAACTATACTGCTAAAATACCTTGTGGCTTTTCCTTAACACTATCTACCAAGGATGTTTAATGGCCATTGTTTGTCCTTCATTTTTAAGGAGCCCCCTTGAACACTCTATACTTTCGAATGGCTTCACCTGAGTTTATTGCACTGTATTTTCTTTATCAAACTCACAATATCGCTTAACCAGTATTCGCTGGACTTGGTGCCTTTACTATTCCCTTGTCAGGACCACACTGGCCATGAATTCTCACTGTATCACTTTAACATACTCTCATTTTCCAAATATGGAACCAACTGCAGATTGTCCTCCCAGTTTCGGTTTGCCAGATCCTCTCTAATGATCGTGATACTGATAGGAGACTTAGTTGTGAGGGGGACAGACAGGAGGCTGTGTGGCTGCAGAAGAGACCCCAGGATGGTGTGCTGCCTCCCAGGTAACAGGGTCAAGGGTGTCTATGAGCGATTACTGAACATTCTGAAGTGACAGGGTAAATACCCAGAGATCGTTGTGCACATCGGTCCACATGACATAGTTAGTCAAAGGGATGGGATCCTGTGAAATATGTACAGGGAGTGTGGAAAGAAGTTAAAAAGCAGGACCTCAAGGGTAGTGATCACCGGATTACTCCCAGTGCCACGTGCCAGTGAGGATAGAAATAGAAAGATAGGCCAGATGGAGATGTCGCTGAGGAGCTGGTGGAGGGGTAGAGTTTTCAGTTTTTGGATCGTTGGGATCTCTTCTGGGATAGAGGTAACCTGAACAAGTTGGCACGGGTTTGACTTGAACCAGAAGGGCACCCGTATCCCTAGGTGGAGATTTGCTTGTCTTACCCTGGAGGGTTTAAACTAGTTTGGCAGGGGTTTGGTCTCTGAGTAAGAGATGTACCATCAACCAGTCAGGGGAAAATACTTCAGCCACCAAGAGCAAGTTTCCTATCCCGGATATCCGGGGCACAGTATAGGGAGGGAAAATACTTCTGGATTAAAGGACATTTTTTAACACACGAGGCCTGACTGGTAAGGCAGACGAGCTCAGAGCATGGATTAGATCTGGGGACTGGGATATTACAGCCATAACAGTAACATGGCTGAGCGAAGGGCAGGACTGGCAGCTCAGTGTTCCAGGACACATAAGATACAGGCGTGACAGAAGGACAAGTAAGTGAGGAGGGGCAGCTGCCTTATTGATAACGGAGGACATAACAACCGTTCTTAGGGACGATACTCTTTTGGGATGATCAAATAAGGTCATATGGCTAGTAGTTAGAAACAAAAAGGGGATGGTCAGTCTGCTGGGATGGTGTTCTGGACCCCCAAATAGCCAGTGGGTACTAGAGGAGCAGATGTGAAGAGAGATTGCAGGTACCTACAGAAACAATAGAATAGTATTGGTTGGAGATTTTAACTTCCCCTGTATTGACTGGACCACCCAGAGTGTAAGAGTCCTGTATGGAGTGGAATTTGTCAAATGTGTCCAAGAAAGTTTCCTAGATCAATATGGAGAGGGCCCCACTCTACTCAGGCAGCTGAAAACGGGACCTTCCCTCAGAAAACGAGGTCAGGCAAGTGACTGAAGTGTCAGTCAGAGAGCACTTTGGGTCCAATGACCACAACTGTCCTCTTTTTAACACAGTTGTGGAAAAAATCAGGCAGGTCCACAGCTTAAGGTCATAATCTGGAGAAGGGCCAATTTTGGGGCTATTTGGCAGGATCGAGCAGAGGTCGATTGGATTAATTAAAAATCACACAACACCAGGTTATAGTCCAACAGATTTAATTCAAACACCTGCTTTCGAAGTCCAGGTGATCATTCTGAAAGATGAAAACTTAAACTAAATTTGTTTGGCATTACATTTCATGACACTGCAATCCTGTTGCTATAAATTCTGGGCCTGATTATTGTGCTCGACAACCACCTGATGAAGCAGCACTATGAAACCCAGTGCCTCCAAATAAACTCTCTGAACTGTCAGCTGGTGTTGTGTGATTTTTAACGTTGTCCATTCCAGTCCAACACCAGCTCCTCCACATCATGCTCCCATCCACTGGGTGAGTCTGTTTGAAGGAATTGGAATGACTGGCAAATGGGAGGCTTTTAAAAGTGTGATCTCAAGAATCCAATGTGTACCTGTCAGAGTGAAGGGAAAAGCTGGCAGGTTTAGGGATCCCTGGCTGATGGGGGATATTGAGACTCTGTTCAAGAAAAAGAAGGCGGCACACATTGTCTTCAATGTTTCCGTATCTACGTAACCTCTTCCAGTCCTAAAGACACGATAACACAGTGGAGACTCGACAATCCTCTCCGGTACCTGCAGCACTCCCGATAACCCACCGAAAGCCTGTGATTCTCCCGATCCAGTTCTCGCAAGACTCACTCTCTGTGTTACATCATCCCATCGCTAACACCCACCCTTTCAGTATAAGCCCCTCCTGTATCTCCACTCATTTACGCATCTCCATAACCTTCTCCAGCTCTTACACCCCTACCTGTGTAAACTCACCCTCCCCTACAACCCTTCCCACTTTGACCAAACTGGAGGAGGTTACTAATGCTTCCTTATCTGTGAAACTGTCTCCAACCAAAATTACTGCCCCGCTGGAAAATCTGTCTGAATCCACACCCTTCATATCGAAATAATCTGCAGATGTAAAACGTCCTATACCTATAAACATCTTCAGTCACGACTACCCTCCATATCTGTTTAGTCCTCCAGTCGATACAACCCACTCTATCTCTGTCATCTGCTCCATTCACTGAAATTCCTCCCTGTCTGTGTAAACCGCTCCATCCTACTAACACCCTTCTCGCTGTAGACTGCTCCACCCCTCCTAAACTCTCAATCTTCATGAACACATGTAGACCGTACTGCTCTCCACATTTCTATAACACCCTGTGGTTCTATGTGCTCCCTGTGAAACAACCTCCAGTCCCCACAACCCTCCCAGTCTGTGTCGTCTTCTCCAGATCAGATCATTGCTGTCTGTGTTACCTCCGACAATCCTAGTAAACCTCCCTAATGTATCTATTCATTCAGATCCCATCCTCTCCAGCCTCCTGAAACCCATTCCTGCCTTTTTTGAACACAGAACAGTACAACACCGTACAGGTCCTTCAGCCCTCAGTGTTGTGTCAATCTTTTATCCTACTATAAGATCAATCTAACCTGCAGACCATTGAAACAAAGAAAATCACACCACAGGAACAAGCTCTTCAGCCCGCTAAGTCTCCGCTGGTCCAGATTCTCTGTCTAAATCCGTCGCCTATTTGGTGACGATCTGTATCCCTTTGCTCCCTGCCCATTCATGTATCTGTCTTGATATATCTTAACTGACGTTATAATTCCCGCCTGTAGCCCCTCCGCTGGCAAAGTGTTCCAGGCCCCCATCACCCTCTGCATAAAGATCTTTCCAGCGTATCTGCCCTAAACTTTTACCGTCTCACTGTGAACTCGTGATTCCATGTAATTGAGTTCCGCACTCTGGGTGAAAAATGCTTCTTGCTGCTCCACCTTGTCTACACATCCCATGATTTTGCAGACCTCAATCAGGTCCCCAGTCAACCTTCGTCTTTCTAATGAAAATAATCCCAAACTATTCAATCTCTCCTTATTGCTAACGCCCTCTATACCAGACAACATCCTGATGAACCTCCTCTGCACCCTCTCCAAAGGATGCACATCCTTTCGGTAATGCGGACACCAGAACCATACGTAATATTCTATATCAAAGTCCTATACAACTGTAACATGACCTGACAATTCTTGTACTCAATACCACGTCCAATGAAGGAAAGCATGCCATATGCTGCCTTGACCACTTTACTGACCTGCGTTACCACCTTCAAGGATCAACGGACCTGAATACCAGATCTTAATTTTCCCCAGGACCTTCCTATTTACTGTATCATTCACTTTTGAATTGGATCTTCCGAAATGCATCACCTCGCATTTGCCCGGATTGAACTCCATCTGCCCTTTCTCTGCCCGCCTCTCCAATCTATCTATATTCTGCTGTATTATCTGACATTCCCCTTCACTGTCTGCTACTCCACCAATCTTAGTGTCATCTGCAAATTTGCTAATCAATGAACCGATACCTTCCTCCAAGTCTACCAACATTCAACTCCTCACCACCACCACCCCCTTACAGGGGAAGGATGCTGACCCTAACAACCACGAGAGACTGACTGACCGTGTCCAAGCTCCCAGACTGGGATCTGAGACTCCCCTTGACTCCCTGTGCTAGGCACCGTGACTGACGGTGGATAATGATACCAAGCTTCCTGGGTTTGTCTTTGCACTAAACACCAAGACAATGCAGGAGGCGGGTGAGCCTGGTAGCTCTAGCTGAGGGGTAACACTGCTAAAGGCAGGGTGAGGTAAGGCAATAATTATGTGAGCATTTAATTCAGCACAAAGTGAATCTGTACAAACACGGAGTGAGCAGCCCAGAGGGACAGTCCATGAGCTGGGTGTGTCCCTGAGCACAGTGTCCTTGCAGCAGCATTGCAATGAGAGCTGTCAGTGCATTCTGAGCTGCAGCATTGAAGTACAGAAGCGTACTGTCAGTGGGTCGGAGATCTGCTGGGATGGCATGGTGAGGCTGACGTGTCAGATGCCAGCATTGGAGGATATGTAGTACATGCAGCTTTTGTCTGTGCAGTGTCCCCTGAGACGCTGGTGTCCAAGACAGAAGGCGAGGGTCATGATGGCGTCACCAGATACCAGCTCTAACATTCATGTCAAATTGTCCATATTGAGTTTCCCCACAGTGGGAGGGAGGACATGAACCTGAAAATTAATGAGGAGAGATCTGCATGAATGGGGCTGCTGATCATCAGGAGTTATTCAATCAAAACTGGCCACTACCTTGCTGAAATCTTGTCTTGAACTGTACAGCACAGGAACAGGCCCTTCGGCCCACTAAGTTACACTGATACTTGATATCTTTAGAAGTTATAAAATGTTGTATGTCATTATATTCCCTGTTAACTCATGTACACGTCATGATACCATCATTGCTGTTGTATATTCTTCTACAACCTCCTCCATCAGTGCATTCTGGGTACTTTCACATTCTGTCTGGAGCACAGCAAAAAAAAAACTTGCTTCTCATATCTCCTTTAAATATTCCCCAATTACCTAAAACTTATGCCCCCTAGCAATTAATGTTCCTACTCTGGGGAAAAAAGAGACTGGAACTGTCTATTCTATCCATACCTCTCATAATTTTGTAAACCTGTAACAGGTTCCACTTATGTCTAATATCCTCCAAACCAGACAACATCCTAGTAAATGGTTTTCAAACCCTGTCCAATATTTCGACATCCTTTTGCTGATCTGGTAATCGGTCCTGCACACAATATTCTAAACGATGCCAAAATATAGTTCTATCCAGATGCAACATGTAACAATGTTTCCGTGTGTTGCCACTTTCAGGGAACTACGGACCAAATCCCTTCAATGTTGAAGCTACTTAGAGGTCTTTCATTTCTTGTATATTTCTCTCCTGCAGCAGACTTTCTCAAAGGTATCAATTCACAATTGCTTATTTTAAATTACATTTGCTTTTTCTGCATCCAAGTCTCCAGCCCACGTATATCCTGCTTCATCATCTGCCAATCACCATGACAACCCGCAACTCCCCCAATCTATTCACGTATATCCTGACCGAAAAAATACACCCTTCCACCACTACTGACTGCTATGACCAAGCAGTTCTCTGTCTATGTTACTGACTGACCGCTGATCCTAGTTCACATCCCCTTCTGTATGAGCCTGCTGTACGGAACCATATCAAAGGCCTTGCAGAGGTCCAGATGGCTAACATCCAGCTCCATGCCCTCATCAATCCACTTTCTCAAAATATTCAATCACGTTTGTGAGACACATTTTCCCCCACACAAAACCATGTCGCCCATCGTGAATAACTCCATACTTTTCCAAATGTGAGTCAGTCATATCAGTGAGAATCTCTAATATTTTCCTTACCACTGATGTAAGGCTCTCCGAGCTGAAATTTCTGGAATTATCCGTGTTGCCCTTCTTCAACCAAGGAGCAACATTGGCTTTTTTCAAGTTCTCTGGAACCTGTGCTGTGACTGAAGAGCAAACAAAATGTGTGCACGAAGTCTCAGCAATTTACTCCCTCGATCCCCTCAGTATTCTGGGATTAATCCCATTATTTCCTGGAGACTTGTCGACCTTAATATTTTTCAAAACACCCAACACAGCCTCCATTTTTAATATCAAAATGACACAGGATATCAGCATATGGGCAACACGGTGGCACAGTGGTTAGCACTGCTGCCTCACAGCGCCAGAGACCCGGGTTCAATTCCCGACTCAGGCGACAGACTGTGTGGAGTTTGCACCGTCTCCCCGTGTCTGCGTGCGTTTCCTCCGGGTGCTCCGGTTTCCTCCTACAGTCCAAAAAATGTGCAGGTAAGGTGAATTGGCCATGCTAAATTGCCCGTAGTGTTAGATAAGGGGTAAATGTAGGGGTATAGGTGGGTTGTGCTTCGGCAGGTCGGTGTGGACTTGTTGGGCCGAAGGGCCTGTTTCCACACTGTAAGTAATCTAATCTCATCCATCTCTTGATTCACCACCCACCATGTTCTCCTCCTTTGTGAATACCAATACAAAGTATTCATTAAAGACTTAACCCCCTTCCTCCAGCTCCACACATTAATTCCCTTCTTTTTCTTGATCGGGTGTACTCTTTCCTTGGCTATTCTGTTCCTCCTGATAAACTGCTTTGGCATTTTCCTTAATCCTGTTTATAAAGACATTGCATCGTGCTTTTTCGTCCTCCCAATTCTTTTTCTTTCCGTTTTTCCTGTCTTTTATCATGTTTTTCGAGTCTTCTGAGGGTCTTCAGTTCCCAAACTCTTAGATGTGCTTCCTTGTTCTTTTTGACTGAACTGACGATTTCTCTTGTCATTAAACTTTCCCAAATCTTGCCATCCTTACCACCCTGTCTCCATGACCAGATCTCACATCCCTGAATATAGTAACATCGAGAAGGGTCAGATGGGCTTCTCAGACAACTCTCACAGATCCATCATAATAGCCCCCATTGTTGAGGTCCTTTAAGCCTTATTTGAAACTCAGAACCATATACAGACATTCGACAGTTTCTATTGCTTGCGTTTTATATTCCTTATTTTACTTTTCCTTCTCTGGTCTGAAAAGAAATTTGCTAAAGATGACTTGATATTTTTTGACAGTATCATTTCACAAACACTGGTTGCTTTCTAATTTCATTTTGGATCTACCTCCTCCACATTCCGCACTCCTCTCGGCATTCTGTAGTATTACGTTCCCATTGTGTGATGTAAGGTTTCCTGTTCTGTCTTTGTATTCCTAGATTTCAAGGGGGCTCTGGATTTAGCTGCCTGACCCTTTTCACTTCATGAGAACACATTTTCTTACAACCACTTTAATCTCCTCTCAGACTACCTGCCACTGCTCTGATTCTGATTTATCTTCTTGTTACTTGTTTCTGTTTACTTGAAGAAACAAGGTTAGACAGTGCCTTCTTAGTCTAGCTTTGTCCTTTACAATACTTATGTTAAAATCAAATGAATTATGATCACTATTCCCTAAATATTGTCCTTTTCTTTCCAGATGGCAATGACTCAGTGCTACCTGAGAAAATGTCAATGTACTCATACCTGCTGCTGAGTATCTGCGGTGGAGGGAGGGAGTCGTTGTGGATGGGGACCATTTATTTCGGCTGCTCAGTCTTTAATCGCGTCAAACTGAGTGCTTCTGGAGTTGCACTCATCAAACAAGTGGAGATTATTTGATCATATTCCTGATTTGAACCTTGGAGATTTTGGACAGGCTTTGGCAAGCCAGGAGAAAAGTTACTTGCTGCAGGATTCCTAACTTCTGATCTGATGTTCTCACCGCAGCAGGGAAATGGTCTTGGATTAACCTGAGAATGTTAGTGCCAATGGATTCAGCATTGGTACTGCCCTTGAATGCTGAATGGCGCTGATGAGATGATTACGATGGTCATTGTTTGACATTTATGTGGCACAGATGTTACTTGTCACTTGTCACTTGTCAGCCCCGAAGCCTGGCTGCTGTCCAAGTCTCGCTGCATTTTGACTGATTTTTGTGATCTTAGGAGTTGGGAATTGTAAACTCATGAGCCAACCTCATCACATCTGATCATATGAAGGAGTGAGCTTGCAGATAGCTGGTTTTCCAATGTGCCTGCTGCCTTAGTTCTTCTAGATGGCAGTGAGTTGAGAAGGTACTGGAGCAGTATACACTGGTATTGCGGCGCATCAGTGGGAAATGGATGGATAGCCGTGGAAGTGATAGTTATTAAATTGGCTGAAATTTGACCTTAGATTAAATTGCAAGAATAAACATCACAGGTTTTGGGGAGTTAGTAGATGAATTCCCAACCTCTGACCTGCTCTTAAAGGCAGTGTTATTAATATGGTTAGTTCAGGGCAACTCCTAGTCAATGATGGCACTCAGGATGCTGATAGACACTGTGTTGGGGCCTCAGTGATGGGAACTCAGTGATGGGAATGCTATTGAAAATCAAAGAATGATGGTTTGATTCGGTGGTGATATATTTGTCTCAGGTTTGAGTGTCGTGAGCATTACATGCTGTTTGTCAGACAAAACCTGGATGTTTTCCAGGTCTTGTTGCATTTCAGCATGGCCTGTTTCAGAAATGGTATAATCAGTGACCATTCCCCCATCTGACCTTATGATGGAGAGAGAAGTGGTTGAGCCTCGGACACTCTCTTTCCTGAGCAATGGCTGCAGAACTTTCCTGGAGTTCCAGTTACTCACACTGGGAACAGGCATTATTGTTGTTGGGAATAATTCCCAACAGAAGTGTACTTGCCCCAGACTCTGATTAACTATAGTTTTACTCGGGCTCTTATTGTCACACCCTGTTAAGTACTGACTCGATGTTAAGAGTAATTACTCTCACTGCCCCTTTGGAGTTCCACTCTTTTAAATTGAGCTTGCAGTGGGTTCAGGATCTGAGTGAGCCTGACGGGTCACTAACTGAATGACACTGAGCAGATTATTGCTGATTGATCCCATTATTGCTGACACTTTCTATCACATTTCCACGGTGGACCGTACACCGATGGGTCAGTGACTGGCTGCAATGCAAGGGCCTTGCTTTTTGATCGCAGGACACACTCGGACAGTTTATCACATTGTTGGGAGGTGTCAGTATTATTGCTGGAATGGAACAGCTTGGCTAGAGATGTGCCAATCTCTGTAGTTAAACCACAGTTTCCAGACTCTCCGGCCATTTCTTGACATTGTGTGGAGTGAATCGAATTGTCTGAAGATCGGGGTCAGTGATGCTGGGGCCTACTGAAGGAGGGTGAAATGGATCATCTGCTCAGCCCATCTGGTGAAAGTTGTTACAAATGCAGCAGCTTTATTTTATTCCTGATGTGCTGGGCTCCCCAATAATTGGGGATTTCATTGTTGGAGAGCAGCAGCCTCCTCCTCCAGTGGTCTCTTTCATTGTCCACTATCTTTTATAACTGCATGTGGCAGGACTGCAGGGATAGATCTGAACCATTGATCGTGTGATCACTGAGCTCTGTCCATCACTTGCTGCTGGTGCTGTTGGAATATAAGTCGTCCCGTTTTGCAGCTGAAGGCAGTAAGCGTTTAGTCAGGTTGTCCCTCGTCTCCAGGTCTGGCTGGTGCTGCTCCCAGCATGTTCTTCTGCACTCATCACTGACCCAGTTACTGTAGACTGGGAGATACATTGGGCCGAGATGGTTACTGTACAGTGGGAGGTATGTCGGGCCGTGATGGTTACTGTACAGTGGGAGGTATATCGGACCATGTCCGGTTACTGTACAGTGGGAGGTATGTCGGGCCGTGATGGTTACTGTACAGTGGGAGGTATATCGGACCATGTCCGGTTACTGTACAGTGGGAGGTATATCGGACCATGTCCGGCTACTGTACAGAGAGAGCTATGTCGGTCCACGAAGTGGACTGTATGGGTTGTGCAGAACATGTTTCTGCTGCTTCCGATGGGCCATTGTCGTTCATGGATGCATCGTCCTTAGTTGCTTACTCCGTTTAAAGTCTGTACCATTCAGGGCATGTCATGGTGAGGAGGGTCTGGAAAATGTGAAGTTAGCCCTTGCTCCCCATAAGGACTGTGCAGAGACCATTGTTACCGATATTTGAAATGAAGGGGTGTATCTGCAGCAGGCAGATCGGTGATGATGTGGTCAATTATAGGTTTCCCTTTTATTGGTTTCCCATAACCTGCCGCAGAGCAGTCTAGCTGCCGCAGGATCCAGCATCAATGCTGAGCGATATGATTATATTAGATTCCCTGCAGTATGGGAACAGACCTTTCGTGCCAACCAGTCCACACCAACCCTCCAAAGAGCAATCAATGGCTAATTCACCTGAGCTGCACATCTTTGGACTGTGGGAGGAACCCCCCGCCGACACGGGGGTAATGTGTAAACTCCACATAGGCACTTGCCCAAGTCTCGAATCGAACGTCGATCCCTGATACTGTGAGGCAACAGTGCTAACCACAGAGCCACCATGCGCCCCTATACTGACTATATGCCAAGGAGCTGCTCTTTTCTGCCTGGCTGTGTCAATTCAGTGGGACAGAACCTACCAGAGAGGATGGTGATGTTACCTGGGACATTGTCCTGTTCACATTATCTTGCTTTCCAGACAATATCTGATTGTTATTCGATTAGTCTGTGAGAATATACAAAAGGTCAATTTATATATTGTATAGTGAAGAGTTAATGTCACTTTATTTCTTACATATTTTAATTGAACCAAACATCATTGTTTTTCAGTTGGAAACAATTGAAGTGAACAATAATTGATTTACCAGAGCGCACACCTAATGATTACACAATTCAGTGACTGTCTCATGTTCAGATCAGTGAACACACCATCTTGCAGGCAGCAAAGCAGTTGAAAATGACTTTGAGAAAAAGCCTGAATTCAGACATTGTGTTACTGGCCCTCACCACGACCTCCAAAACACTGGCTATCGCCAAAATCTGTCCAGTGAGCTTCCAAACTGGAGCTGAGCAGTTACTCACACAATCCCTCAAAATAGACTGGTTAGAGATACACCTGAACAACGGGGAGTGGTGTGTGGTGCAGACTGGTCAATGGACTAGCACATGGCGCTGGTCCAGATGCAGTTCAACATTTGTAAAAATGACCTGTAAACAGCCATGTCTTGCAAGTATATCTCTTCTGTGTGCCTCCTAATCTCTGTAATTCTGCACCCTGCACTCGATCCTGAATGAAGGTGTTATAAAGGTGATGGCATCTTACATTGAGTCCCTCATAAACCATATCCAGTGTATGTTAGCCCCACAATGTCAATATTCAAACAGAATTGTGCAGCTCCATCGATGCACAGGATGATCCCAGCCCAACGTCCTTGTTTATGACTTGAGTTGGAAATCTCTGTGTAAATGTTTGCAGCATTGTTCTAACCATTAACAGCAAAGTCTCTTTACTGAAGGTCCGACGTCCTTTCATAATACCAACTTTTAGATTGGGCAATATGCACAAAATCCACCCATTTATTCTGTACACTGTTATAACAACAATATAATGAAAACAGTGCCCAACTCACAAAAAGGAACATTGGAATGATGAATCTCATTCCCACACCCAAGACCACATTATTATTAAGTGCAAGAACTTTGAAAATATGCAATTATTTTCCTTTGTATTAATGTTGTAAACCAATAGTCGACTCTCTTGCTCCTCAGATGCTGCCTGAACGGCTGTGCTTTTTCAGAACCACATTTTTTTACTTTGATCTTCAGCATCTCTAGTCCTCATTTTCTCCCTGGTAATATTCATTCATAATCATTTTTGTGGTAACAATGTCACTGCGTGTTTAAACATGTCAGTCAGATATGAATACATTTTGAATTGCTTATGTCTGTCTCAGAGCTCAGTAATGTTGGGTGTAAATGTCAATGTCTGTGTGATGCTCGGTATGTAGGCCATGCCTCTGAGAGACTGACAGGTTATCCTTTCAGCTGTTCACAACAAGCAAGTTATGGACTGAACCCAACCAGCCTGAGCTCACAAAACCTAAAGCATAGTGTCCAGCATTGTGCATATTTGGACAATATTTTTCATTTTTATTTATTCATAGAATATGATTGGGTCAGTGTTTATTGTCAGTCCCTTGTTGTCCTTGAGAAGGTGGTGGGGAGGTGCTGCACTGAACCACTGTAGTCCATGTGTTGTAGGTAGACTTCCAATACCATTCGGGAGGGACCTTGAAACAGTGACACTGAAGGAACAGCAATATACTACCCAATAAGTATTGGGATGGTGGGTGCCTTGGAACAGAATGCAAACATGGTGAGGGTACCATGTATCTGCTTCCCTTGTCCCTCTTGATGGTCGGACTTCAGAGGTACGTTGTAAGGAGCCTTGGGAAATTTCTGCAGAGCAGCGTGTAGATGGCAAGAATTGCTGCTACTTAGTTTCAGTAGATGGAGGGGTAAAGCTGAACTCACCCAGGGAAATGGGGGGGGGGGGGGTGTGGGGTGGTATTTCATTACACCCATATTCAACATGTGTCTTATCGATGGAGGGACAGGCTTTTGGAGTGAGTGAAGTGAGTTATTTCTGCAGGATTCCTTGCCCCTGACATATTCTTGTGGCCAATTAATTTATGTACGTCAATGTGTGGCGCTGGGAAAGCATAACAGGTCAGGCCGCATCTGAGGTAGAGGAGAGTCGATGTTTCAGCATAAGCCCTTCACAGGCGGATATGTCTTAGGAAGAAAGGTCGAGGGAGTGAGGGTTTTTTTCAATTGAAGCGAAGAAAGATGAGCGGTGACTTGATAGAGGTGTACATGATGTTGAGAGACTTAGACAAATTGGATAGCCAGACCCTTTTCCCATGGCACAAATGGCTATCACCAAGGGGCTTGACTTTAAGTTGACTGGAGGAAGGTTTAGAAGAGATGTCAGAGGTAGGTTCTTTATTCAGAGAATATTCAGGAACGCACCGCCAGCAGTGGTTGTAGAGTCAGATACATTAGGGATAGTTAAGAAGACTCTTGGAACGGCACATGAAGTTATTACATTGAAGGTTATGGAGGATAGTCTGATCTTAGAGTAGGATAAAAAGGCCAGCAGAACATGGAGGGATGAAGGTCTCTAATGTGCTGTACTGTTTTATGTGCCAACTTTCACTCAGTTTGTGGATTCTCATCAGTTGGTGAATGTTTGAGGGAGTGAGGTGTACCGGGAGTGAGGTGTGTGAAGTCAGGAAGCTGTGGAGGGGCGTTAAGACCAAGACTTCCAGTTATGGTGTGCATTGTTATATTCACCTGAGTGTCAGCACAATATGTGTGGTTACCTCGACCAGAAAATATCCACCAAGTTCAGTTGTTAAAGTGATTCTTGGCTTGCTGTTTGCTCCTGGTTTCTTCAGATACATTCTGCTGGGTGGCCTATGGATTAGTATCTGACCATCCACAGACATGTACAATTTTATTTTATACTGGTAAACATGAAGGTTAATTTATTGGATATAGTTTCAGAGGGTTCACTGTGAGACAGAAGATGCTGCAGAAGATTGTCAATTGTGGACGTTTTCACCCAATATCTGGTCCATAGGGCAGATGTTATGGAGTCTGGGGGACATGCCAGATGAATCACCATAAGTAATTTGTGTGGTGTGATTCTGACACTCCATGTCCATACATCAGCTCCCTGGGCCAGGCTGTTAATGAGGACGAATTTGTAACATCTGGTTCCTGGTCAGTCACTGGTATCTAATTTGGAAAGCATTTGCACCTACACTGAGAGTAGTGATAACCTGTTGGCTAGTTTCCTCCTGTCCAAATTGCATTCCCAATGGATCTCTGTGAGGGAATGTTTGAATGACTTCCCTGACCCAGGTTGGAAACTGTCTGGTCAGCTTCAGGAGCAGGCCAGTGTCTCACTCAGTGCCACAGGCAGCTGTAAGGTCCAGTAGCACTGTACCCGAATTCAGGCCTTTTGAAATCCGTTTTTAATCTCGGTCATGATGCAAAGTGATGTGTTTACTGACCTGAGCAAAAATCAGGAGTTTGCCATGTTTGTGAATTGGGCAATAATCAGATATGAGCTAAAATTATTCAACTGAACAATAACTGCACCATCTCTGAAAACAATTACATTGATTCTACAATGATAGAATTAAATTTTAAAAGCAAACAACTTTTATGATTCAAGATTTAAAAATGCACATGTTGCTTAGTATCGAAAAAGAACATGTTGTCTGACTATTTTGCTGATCACAATTACACATTGAATCTCAGTATTCAAATACATACATTGTCGCTCTATCATTTGCAAACTGATTGCATATGTGAAAATGATTGAATAATCAAATCTTCTTATTATTCTTACACATTTAAATATAATCAATTGATTTAATCTCACTGAAATGTGTGAGCTTCAGCTATTTGCCAACAATTCTATTAGTTTTAAAATAACAATGGAAAAGGATAGACCAGAACTTAAAGTTGAAGTTCTAACTTGGAGAAAGGGCAATTTTGACGTTATTAGGCAAGAACTTTCATAAGCTGATGGCGGCAGATGTTCGCGGGAAAAGGGATGGCTGGAAAATGGAAAGCATACAGAAATGAGGTAACGAGAGTCCAGAGACTGTATATTCTTGTTAGGGTGAAAGGAAAGGCTGGTAGTTATAGAGAGTGCTGAATGACTAAAGAAATTGAGGGTCTAGTTAAGAAAACGAAGGAAGCATATTTCAGTTACAGGTAGGATAGATCGATTGAATCCTTAGAAAAGTATAAAGGAAGTTGGAGTATACTAAAAAGGGAAATTAGGAAGGCAAAAAGGCGACATGAGATATCTTTGACAAATAGAGTTACGGTGAAGCAAAAGGATTTTACAAATATATCGAGGACAAAAGGTTAAATAGAGAGAGAATAGAGCCCTCAAAGATCACAATGTGCCTTTGTGTGGAGCCGCAGGAGATTGGGGTGATACTAAACGAATATTTTGTATCAGTGTTTACTCAGGAGAAAGATGTGGGAGATGTCGAAATACAGAGAAATAGATGGTGACATCTTGAAAAAATGTCCTTATTACAGAGGGAGAAGTGCAGATGTCTTGAAATGCATAAAAGTGGATAAATCCCCAGGACCTGATCGATCGGATTTACCCGACAATTCTGTGAGAAGCTAGGGAAGTGACTGGTGAGCCTCTTACTGAGATACTTGTAACATTGATAGTCACAGGCGATGTCCAAGAAGACTGGAGGTTTGGGAAAGTGGTGCCACTGTTTAAGAAAGATTAGATTAGATTACTTACAGTGTGGAAACAGGCCCTTCGGCCCAACAAGTCCACACCGACCCGCCGAAGCGCAACCCACCCATACCCCTACATTTACCCCTTACCTAACACTACATTTACCCCTTACCTAACACTACGGGCAATTTAGCACGGCCAATTCACCCTGACCTGCACATCTTTGGATTGTGGGAGGAAACCGGAGCACCCGGAGGAAACCCACGCAGACACGGGGAGAACGTGCAAACTCCACACAGTCAGTCGCCTGAGTCGGGAATTGCACCCGGGTCTCAGGTGCTGTGAGGCAGCAGTGCTAACCACTGTGCCACCGTGCCGTGGGTGGTAAGAACCAGCCAAGTAACTATAGACCAGTGAGCCTGACATCAGTGGTGGGCAAGTTGTTGGAGGGAATCCTGAGGGACAGAATGTACATGTATTTGGAAAGGCAAGGACTGATCAGGGAGAGTCAAAATGGCTTTGTGCATGGGAAATCATGTCTCACAAACCTGTTTGAGTTTTTTGCAGAAGAAACAAAGTGGATTGATGAGGGCAGAGCAGTGGATGTGATCTATATGGACTTCAGTAAGGCTTTCGATAAGGTTCCCCATGGGACACTGGTTAGCAAGGTTAGATCTCATGGAGTACAGGGAGAACTAGTCATTTGGATACAGAACAGGTTAGAAGTAGCAGACAGAGGGTGGTGGTGGAGAGTTGTTTTTTAGATTGGTGGCATGTGACCAGTGCACTGTCACAAGGATCGATGGTGGGTCCACTACTTTTAGTCATTCATATAAATGATTTGCACGTGAGTATAAGAGGTATTGTCAGTAAATGTGCTGATGACACCCAAATTGAAGGTGTAGTGGACAGCGAAGAAGGTTACTTCAGATTACAACTGGATTTTGATCAGGTGGGCCAATGGGCTGAGGAGTGTTAGATAGAGTTTAATTTAGTTAAACGCAAGATGCTGCATTTTGGGAAAGCAAGTCTTAATTGTGAGGTCCAAGGGAGTGTTGCTGAACAAAGAGAACTTGGAGTGCAGGTTCCTTGTTCCTTGAAAGTCGAGTCACAAACAGATAAGACAGCGAAGAAGGCATTTGGTATGGTTTCCTTAATTGATAATAGCATTGAGTACAGTGGTTGGAAGGTCGTGTTGCGGCTGTACAGAAAGTTGGTTAGGCCACTTTTGGAATATTGTGTGCAATTCTGGTCTCCTTCCTATCGGTAGGATGTTGTGAAACTTGGAAGGGTTCTGATAAGATTTACAAGGATGTTGACAAGGTTGGAGTGTTTGAGCTATAGGTGGAGGGTGAATAGGTTAGGGATCTTTTCCCTGGAACGTCGGCTGCTGAGGGGGTGACCGAACAGAGGTTTATAAAATCATGAGGGGAATAAATGGGGAAATAGATAAGATATTTTCCCTGGTGTGGGGGAGTCCAGAACGAGAGGGCATAGGTTTAGGTTGGGAAGGAAAAATATAAAAGTAACATAAGGGGCAACTTTTTCACACACAGGTTGGTACGATTATGGAATGAACTGCAAGAGGAAGTGGTGAAGGTTGGTACAATTGCAACATTTAGATGGCGTCTGGATGGGTATATGAATAGAAAGAGTTTAGAGGGATATGGGCTGAGTGCTGGCAGGTGGGACTAGATTGAGTTGGGATAGCTGGTCGGCATGGACAAGTTGGATGGAAGGGTCTGTTTTCATGCGGTACATCCCTATGACTCTGTGACTCTAATTTAGCAATGACAATAATTTGACATGCACTGTCAAATAAAAAAATTGTTTTATATTATACAATTGTAGCATACAATTATTTGAAAACTTGTAATTTTTAGAATGAATGATGACGAACAAAGAACATTCCAACACAGGAACAGACCCTTCGGACCTCCAAGCCTGCGCTGATCCAGATCCCCTATTTTCTAAACCTGCCACCTATTTTCTAAGGGCCTGTATCCCTCTGCTCCCTGCCTATTCATGGATCTGGCAGATCCATCTTAGATGACCCTATCGTTCCTGCCCCTACCACCTCCGCTGGCAACATATTCCAGGCTGCCACCACCCTATGTGTAAAGAACTTCCCACATATATCCCTCAGACCCTAAATGTTTCCCCTCTCAGTTTGGAACTCAATCACTAGGGGTCATAAGTTCACAATCTGGCAGGAAAACTTGGTATCCACCCTGTCTCTATCTCTCTTGACTTTGTAGACCTCAATTAGGTCCCCCTCAACCTTTGTCTTTATAATTAAAATAATCCTAATCTACCCAACCTCTTTCCATAACCAGCACCCTCCATCCTAGGCAACCTCCTGGTGAACCTACTCTGCACTCTGTTCAAAGCATGCACATCCTTTTGTTAATGTGGTGATCAGAACTATATACAGTATTCCAAATGCGGCCAAACCAAAGTCGCATGTAACTGTAACATGACCTGCCAGCGCTTGTACTCAACACCTGATCCAATGAAGGAAAGCTGGCCATATGCCGCCTTGAAAACTTTACTCACGTGTGTTGGCATCTTCAGGAAACAATGGACCTGAACACCCAGATCTCGCTGTAAGCCAATTTTCCCCAGGACTTTTCTGTTTACTGTATAGTTCACGCTTGAACTGGATCTTTCAAAATGCATGACCTCTCAGTTGCACAAATTGAACTCCGTCTGCCATTTCTGTGCCCATCTCCCCAATCTATCTATATTCTGCTGTATTCTCTGACAGACCCCTACATTATCTGCTACTTCCAACAGTCTTGGTGTCATCTGCAACCTTGCTGATCAGGCGACCGATACCTTCTTCCAAATCATTGATATATATCACAAACAACAGTGGTACCAGCACAGATTGCTGTTGCACAACACTGGTCATAGGTCACCATTTTGAGAAATCCCCTTAAGCTACTACTTTCCGTCTCATGTTGCCCAGCCATTTCTCTATCCATCTAGATAGAACACCCTGAAACCCATGCTACTTCACCTACTTCATCAGCCTACTGTGCAGACCCTAACAAACCACCCTACTCAAGTCCCTCAGTATCTTCTCCAGCAGCTTCCCTACCACTGATGTCAAGCTCGCTCATCTATAATTACCTGGATTAACTCCGCTACCCTTCTTAAACAAGGGGACAACATTAGCAATTCTCCAGTCCTCCAGGACCTCACCAATATTCAAGGATCCTGCAAAGATATATGTTAAAAATCCCAATTATTTCCTCTCTCAATTCCCTGAGTAACATGTGGTAGACCCCACCCAGACCTAGGGGCTTGTCTACATTAATACCTTTTAGAATATCCAAAACCTCCTCCGTCTTTATGTCGACTTGACCCAGAGTCCTCAAAGACTATCCTTAACCTGAAAATCCATCATGTCCCTCTCCTTGGTGAATATAGATACAAAGTACTCGTTAAGAATCACACCCATTTTCTCTGACTCCATGCATAACTTTCTTCCTTTTTCCTTGTGTGGGTCAAACATTCATATTGTTACCCTTTTGCTCCTTATAGGTGAAAACAAAGTTTATGGTATTTCCCTCAACCCTGTTTGCTAAAGAAATCTCATGACCACTTTTAGCCCTCTTAAATCGTCGATATTTACTGTGAAATGTGGTTAGTGAAAAGAAAATACACACTTGTTCGTGCGAGTGGGAACTCAGACCTTTTCAAAGTGTTTTGCGCCAAAACATATTTGAAATCTGTCTCAGTGCAAATAAAAGCAAGAGAAGAAACCTCTTGGGAAGAGGAATTTTCAGCCACTGTCCCCCCAAAGTACTTCTGAGGTAGAAAAGAGTGAGGGTTTGTAACAAGGGCACAACAGTAACTATGGGTGGTTTGAACATGCAAATTGACTCGGTTAATCATTTCGACAAAGATATCTTCGAATAAAGATTCATGGACGGTATGAGAGACTATTTCTGAGAGCAGGATGTCATGGAACCAACCAGAGAATAGGCTAATTTAGATTTGATATTATGTAACAGGGAAGGATTGGTGGATGAGCTTTGCCTTGGAAAGAGTAACCACAACATGCTGGAGTTTCACGTTCAGATTGAAAGAGTGAAGACTGAGTCATAAAAGAGAGTGTTAGGGTTAGGCAATAATAATTATACTGGCCTAAAGAAGTATTTGACCTGTGTGGACTGGGGGGAGAAAAGAACAGTCAAAGACGGGACAGCTGAACAAATTTGGCAAATAATTAGGGAGATACTAAAGACCGAAGAGGAATTGCATAACGGGGAAAAGTCATTCATATCTTGATAAGGAAGTCAAAGATAACATGAAAGCAAATCATACTGCACAAGTTAGTCACACTGTGGAGGATTGGGCTAGCCAGTGGCCTCGTGGTGTTATAACTGTATTCTTATATGATAAACCCAGATAATTTTCTGGTGTTCTGGGTTCAACCCTGCCACAGCAAATGGCGGAGTGTGACTTCAGATCTGGAATTAAGGGACGGATGGTGGTTATGAATCGATTGGCAAGAAAAACTCACCTGGTTCACTAATGTCCTTTAGGGAAGGAAACTGCCATTCTACCATAGATTCGCCACTCTCAGACAGAAGGCATTTCTCCTTATCTCCGTTATAAAAGATCTTCTCTTGACTCTCAGGCTATGTCCTTGGGTCCTTTCTCTCCTAAAAGTTGAAGCACCTTCCCAACATCCACTCTGACCAGGCAACCAGTATTCTGTATGCTTCAATTAGATCCCCCTTCATCCTTATAAACTCCAGCGAGTATAGACCTAGAGACCTCATATGTTAAGCTTTTCATTCCTAGGACCATTTTTGTGAATCTCCTCTGAACACACTCCAGGGACGGTACAACCTTCCTTAGTTATGGGCACAAAACGGTACACAATACTCCAATGTGGTCTGACCAGAGTCTTATCGAGCCTCAGAAATCCAACCCTGCTTTAATATTCAAGTCCTCTCAAAATAAATGCCATCACTGTATTTGCCTTTCTGACCGGGCGGACCACCTGAAAGAATAATCTTACGATGGGCAATAATAGATTAACCATGGAGTTACAAAAATGAACAATGATTAATACATACTGGGAAATGGATCCCACCTTTGACTAAAGTCTCTATGGTAATCCACATGCTGCAGAATCTAGACAGGCTGCAGTTACACACAGATGGTTTGCCAACAAGCCTGACAGCTCCAGACCCTGTAATACTCACCTGAAGTTGGACCTGAATGTGACATTGCCCTTCAAGGGAATATTGCCCTTGAGCCAAACAATGGTTGAGTCTGATTGATCAGGGTAAATGAACCTGATCATTCCATTGACAGATCCTCCTTACCTTCCCAAAAGTGAAGACTTCGAAGGATAAAATCACCACAAAACCCCACACAGTGCAGTAACTCGAGAATAACCACGGAAAGAGAACACACCTCCAAGACCATCAGAAGAACAAGAAGACATCACCAAGTCGAGCCCGGTCAACTTCTAGTGGGGTGGTTTGTGATCATCCAAAGTTAAGTTCAAGCATAGGATCATTTGTAGCGTTTATCATTGTATTATAATACATTTTATTGTTATAATATTAAATGTGTTCAATAATCAAATATTGTTTGAAAGAGTTAACTCAGTTCTTTTGCTGAATATAAGATTTCAAACACACTGTGTGCCAGATACAACACCTTCCTAATTGCTGACTCAACCTGCAAGTTTATCTAAAGACAATCCTGGTCTGGAACTCGCAACTCTCTTTGCACTTCAGGCTTCTGATTTTTCTCTCCACTTATGAAGGAGTCCATGCCTGTCTTGTTCCTACAAATGTGCATCACCTCGCACTTTCCCAAGTTGTACTCCATCTACCACTTCTTTGCCAACTCTTTTAATCGTTATTCAGTTTCTCATCTATTATTTGTTCCACAGGACTCTCTCTCCAGCGTCATTTTCCAGTGCCCAAATATCCACTTCTGCTTCTCTTTTGCCCTTTATATATCGAAAGAAACTCTTACAGTTGACCTTTATATCGCTGGATAGCTTAACCTCATATTTAATCTTGTCCGTCCTTATTTCTTATTTTGTTGCCATCTGTTCTTCTCTGAAAGGTTCCAAATCTTCTGGTTTCCCACTGCCTTTTGCTATGTTATCTGCTTTCTATTTTTCTTTTACCCTAGCCATTACCGTCCCAGTCATCCATGGTTGCCTCATCCTTGCTGTACAATGCATCTTTTACCTCGGGATAAATCTCTGCTGTGACTCCTAAATTGCTCCAAGAAACTCCCGCCATTATTGTTCCACTGTCATTCCTGCTCGGCTCCTCTGCCCATCAATTCTACCCGGCTCCTCCCTTGTGTCTTTGAAGGTGCCTTTATTCAGCTGGAATATTAAGTCCGATTCTACTTTCTCCCTCTCAAATTGAAGAGTATGTTCAATCATATTATGATTACTGCCTCCGAAGGTTCCTGCACCTTAAGCTTCCTTATCAAGTCTACTTCACTGCACAGCTCTAAATCTAGTATTGCCAGTTCCCTCATTGCCTTCGCCATAAGCTGCTCCAAAAAGCCATCTCGTAGACATTCCACAAATTCTTTTCCTTGCAAACCACTACAACTGATTTTCCCAGTCCATCTGCCGATTGAAATCCCTGCAGTCACTGTAACTTTGCCTTTCCTACATATTGTTTCTATCTCCTCGTCTATCATGTGCCCCAGCTTCTGATCACGATTTGTAGACCTGTATATAACTCCAACTACGGGTTTTCAATTTTACGGTTCCTCAATTCTACCCACACACATTCCCCACCATCTGACTCTATTTTAAGTAATTGAACTGAGTGATGCGACTGCAAAACACTTTAGCATTGTCTCAAATTTATAGTTTAGACATGGTGTAATAATATTTCATTGTCAATTACTTTGCAATATGGCCACAGTGAATTTCTTTGGCCAAATATTCTGTCTGTATTACGGAAGAATCCAAACTTGAAACTGTTCGAGAAGGAAGATATGAAGATATGAGTCTATAGGAGATTAAGGTGGGTCAAGTGAACAGTCAAATACTGGTGTATGGAACATAGTAGAAAAAATCCATCAGCGCTAAAAGATATTGGTGAGTTGAATGGAAGCGTAGTGTATTATTTCAGTAGAGAGATTGGCTTGAGACATGGAGGAAACAGGCACCTGGATTACAAAATAAAAACTTTACGTGCACATCAAATTTTTAGGGAGCTGAAACAAATGTTGAAACTTTCTGAAACAGAATACATTTAAAAGTAGGGTCGATTTTCTACAGATTTACAATGTAGCGGTGTAAACATATCGAGAGAGCGATGGCCTCAGTGATATGAAATATATGAAATGCTGTCCAGAGAAGATACACGCAGTTGACTCTTGTGAGGAGCATTTATTGCAAGAGGAAATCTTGAAATGACTGGCTCTGGATCAGCTTGGCTTTAGGTGAACAACATGTGATCTTGTTTACCCTCAGAATATTCCAAGTAGTCTTTTCAAGTTGAATTCTAAAACAATATTTCAGCTTCTGTGAGAGATTACCATGAGTGGACGGCCTATAAAACTGAAAAATGACTCTTTTAAGAAGATGGCGATTTGGTGTCATCCTCTCAGAGTGTTGTGTCTTTGTACAATTATCTTCCCAGATAGCATTGGGGAATAAGACATTAAATATTCTTCAAACAGAGGCAGGCAGATTTTTGACTAAGAGTGATGCACCAACATTGTCAGGGCAAAGAAGGAATGTGTGATTGAGGCACAATCAGATCATCCACGATCTTATCACATGATGGAGCTGTTTTGATTCCTTACTCTTGATGCTAGCTTCTACATTTCTTTTGTCTTTAGATACCGAAAAAAATATGACAGGGTTCTCATGAGCATGACGACTTTTCCTTTCAGATTATTGTACACAGTTTTCCATATGTGACTTTTAAACAGCACTGGAAAAGCACTCAGGAAAGGTTCATGATGTTGTCAAGAGGTTCGGAGCATAGGACAAAGGGAGAGTCTCGCTTGAAACTGCTTTAGAAATCAGATTGGGTCGAATGGTTAACTTTAATACTTCAGATTCCTGTCAGTTGTTCTTGTGAGGTGCATTTCATTAACAAGGCCAGCATTCTGTTCCATGTGTCCAGCAGTACTGTTACATGAATGTTACCAACACTTCAACAGAACAAACCTGAATGTTGTCCAGGTCTTGCTGCACATGGAGACAGACTGGTTCAGGAGCTGAAGGCGTCTTGTTTTCTGAATATTGCATGATTTTCTGTAACCATCCCACACCCTACCCCCAACACACACACACACACACACACACACACACACACACACACACACACACACACACACACACACACACACACACACACACACACACACACACACACACACTTTGTAATCTAATGCTGTGGACAAGACATTTGAGAAACAGCTGAAGCTATTTGTGCTGAGGAAGCGTCCTTGAGGATCTTTTGCAGACATGACCAGGACTGCATGGATTTATGTACACAAAGCACAATCATTGTGCTTTATGCTTTAAATCACTCTAACCAGGGGCGTTTACAACTCATTGCCATTAAGTGCAATCCTGCTCAGGCTCCTTGAGACCGACCGCAATTAAACGCTGCCTTGATGTCAGGGCCAGACACTCTTCCCTGGGCCCTTGTGTTCACATTTTTTGCTTATATCAACAGGTCGCGCTGTGAGGGCATGGAGTGCTTTATAACCAGTCAGAGAGTTGATGGCTGTGAAGAATTGGACATGAAAGAGGATATTAGACCTTATGATATTATTGTGGGGCAAGACAGGCTTGCGGGTGTGGGGTGGTGGGGGTTGTCGGTGTGTGCGGATGGTGTGGATGAATGACATACTCCTGTTTGTGATGTTCTCACGTTCTGCTATTTGAAAGTAGAGGGTATTATTTTCCTTGAAACTCTGTTATTGAATATTGCCTGATTTTCTGGACCATCTATGGGTGAGGAATGGGGCTGTACTCACAGTGAAACTGGGTCTACAATTTGACCAATAAATGAAGCACAAATTGCAGAAAGGGGAAGCTTGGATCGTGGGCTTGGAAGGTGGGCTTGGATTGGCGCAACATCGAGGGCCAAAGGGCCTATTCTGCACTGTATTTTTCTATGTTCTATGTTTGAAAAATGACCCCAAGATCCCTCTGTCACTCCATACTGCCAAGAATTCTGCCTTTAGCCCTGTATTCTTTAAGCAAATGCAATCTTCCAAATAAATTGCTTCACACTTTTTAAGGCTTTTTAAGGTTCTATGTTCTCAGTGCGGAGTGATGAGGAGCCTCTTTCACACCCCAACCTGGGTTTTCTAATTACACTTTCCAAACTAGCCCAAACTGTGTTTGACAGTTTTGAGGGGCTGAATGGTCTCCTCTGTGTCTGTGCACCAGGTGATAGGAGTAAGCAGCCTCTAAATGCTCCTGCCTAGCAGGTTTGATGGGCTGAATGGAACACAGAATCATGGAACTGAGGAGCAGGTGTGGGTCATTAGAAACTTTGAGCATTCTCTACCAGGGATGAAGATTGTGGCTGATCAGGTTGTGGTCTCAAGCTTCACTTTCCTCTCTGTGTGCCATTATCGATGACGCACTTCTCTGTCCAATATTTACCTAACTCAACATTCAATAAATGTAAACAAATAGACATCTCAAACATTTGGGGAAGAGAACTTCCACTTGAAATGCCTGTTTAGAATTTATGCACATCCCTCGTATAGTCAGATAGCATGCAAATGTCTAAGTGCTGACCAGACTTCCCATTATGATCGAGTCTGATTTGACAGCATTTTGCTCATATTCCTCTAAACCTCCTTATTCAGATACCCATCCAGATGCCAGACTCCACCACTTCCTCGACAGATAATTCCATATGAACACCTCCCTCTGTATGAAAACATTGTGTCTAAGTTCCATCTAAAATATTTCCCGTCGTACCTTAAAACAGGCCTCCACTCTGAAAAGCAATCCTCTACCAACCTCTGTCTCCTCCCTACAATCTAATTTTGTATTAAATTGGCTTGGGTGCGCTGGTTCCCATGTGACCGAACCTTACTAACTTGCCTAATATGCAGAATCTTGTTGAACAATTTGTCCTAGTCTGTATGGAAACCACCTACAACACTGGCTTCATTAATCTGCTCTGTCACCTCTTTAACGAACTCAGTCAAATTAGTGCGAGACGATTTTTCATGCAAAAAGCCATGGTGACTATCACCAATCAATCCTTGCCTTTGAAAATGCATGCAGTTGGCTATCCCTCAGAATCCCCTCCAACAACTCACCAACCACTGATGTCAGGCTCACTGCTCCAGAGTTCCTTGGGTTGTTGTGTAACGGTTTTCTTTTCTACAGCTCTCCTCCATTGGTCACAGCAAATTATCGGTGCAACCAGGCTAAGGATATGGTCAATGATCTAGGTCTCATACTGGGTCAGGGTCAGCCTCGGAAGAGGTCAGGTTGATTTCCTTCATTTGTTAAAATAACAAATTCATGATAAAGCAAAGTTCCTCAAACTATGATGGAAAGGTGAATGTCAAACAGAATAGAAATTACAAAAATGTACATTAATATTTCCATTTCTAAAAATACTGAGGAGCACAAACATACACAGACACACACACATATACAACCACACACACACACACACACACACACACACACAGACACAGCCATACTGAAATACATGCATAGACATGCACACACAGACACACTCAAACACGCACATAGACATGTACACACAGACACACTCAAACACACAAAAACACAGACACATAAGCACGGATACATACACACAGAACATGCACATACAATATACGCACAAACACAGACAAATGCATGTACCATACACTGTAAAACATTAGAACAGAAAAAAGGCAATTTAGCCCATCCAGTCTACTGAGCGATTGATTATGGCTGTCATGTTTTTCAAGCCCATTCTTCTGCCTTTTCACAACAAGCTTTGATCCCATCTTTAAGCATAACTTATCTCGTTATATCCTATAGTCGTTAATGTGTCTATGTGTGTGTATATATGCCCGTGTGTGTCTCTCTTTGTGTGTCCGTATGTGCCTGTGGGCATGTGTTGTCTCTGTGTGTGTCTGTGCGTGTGCATGTGGCTGTGTGACTTTGTGTGTGTGTGCATCTTTGTATGTGTGTCTGTGCGCGTATGTGTGTCTCTGTGCATGTGTCTGAGTGTGTGTCTGTCTACCTGTGTGTGTCTCTATGTGTGTGTCTGTGTGTGTGTGCGCGTGTGGGTAATGTACGTGTGTGTGTGTTTGCCTAATAGCAGGAGACAGCATTGTTGAGGATGGTTGTTTCTCAGACTGGAGGCCTGCTGCTATGGACTAGGTCAGCTCAGTCAAAACATTCTTAAGTCGGCAGCGGAGACCATAACTTTGCAATTTGTTTCAGTAAGTGCACAGTGAAAATTACCCAGAGTAACCTAGCTATGTTGACTATCAGGTTTTGAAAATAGACAAAAAGCTAATTTACAAAATTACACAATGAAACACAAAGAACAGAATAAAGAACCCCTACAGAAGTAGACTTAATTAGGTGTTCTGAATGTACACAACAGTCCCAATAAGCAACACCTCCCCCCCCCCTTAAAAACTGTAAAAAATGGAACATATGCTCACTGGTTGAAGTTAGAAGGGCAGAAGGAGGGAGAGAGAGAGAGAGCCTGACCACACAGCTGAACTCCAAACTGGTACTGAACAGCTCACCGACAGAGCTCACCACTCCCCTTTCATTATACCTTTAATCACAAAACCGTTTAATCCCTGGACCAAACCAGTCAGCTTGGAGGTGGGAGCTACTTACGACCCCTCTTAAAAAAAATCAAGGTCACAGTATCTTTGAGAAAAGGGACCAGCTTTGTGACACTGCACAGTGGTGTTCCACAGGGACTTGTGCTCAATCCATTTTTGTTTGTCATTTATACAAATGATTCAGATGAGAATTATGGAAGGCGTGGTTAGAAAGATCGTGGATGAAACCAAGATTGGCTATATAGTGGACAGTGAAGATGACACAGGGACCTTGATGAAATGGCTTAACGAATCTTAGAGTAGTACAGCGCGGAAGCAAACACTTTTGACCAACCCGTCCATGCAACCTGATTTCCTAAACTAATTGTGCCCTATTTGGATCGGAGCAATGGCTCAGTGCTTAGCACTGCTGCCTCATACTACAAGGTGACTGACTGTGTGGAGTCTGCACATTCTCCCAGTGTCTGCGTTGGTTTCCTCCCACAGTCAAAAGATATGCAGATTGGGTGAATTGGCTACGCTAAGTTGCACATAGTGATAGTAGCATTAGTCAGGGGTAAATGTGGGTAGATGGTTCTGGGTGAGTAACTCTCCAGAGCGTTGGTGTGGACTTGTTGGGCAAAAGGGCCTGTTTCTACACTGTAGGGAATCAGATCTATTTACAAGCAATTTGCCCATATCCTTCTAAATCATTCCTATTAATATACCCATCTGGGTGCTGTTTAAATGTTGTAATTATACCAACCTCCACCACTTCCTCCGGCAGTACATCATACACACACTCCAATTTCTGAGTGAAAAAGTTGCCCTTGAGCTCCCTTTAAAATCTTTCCCCTCTCACATTAAATCTGTGCCTTCTAATTTTGGACTTCCAAACGTGGGGAAAAGATTTTGACTACTCACCCTATCCATGCCCTACATGAATTTATAAACTTCTAGAAGGTCCAAATGTGACTCCAACCCAGGGCCTGTGCATTCAGTCATCCGGGACTTAAATTCTGGAATCAATACTGAAACCTCGTCCATCTCGATCAAATCACAATTCTAAACTCATTTTAGTCAACGTGTTCAAACATATTATAAAACATCTCTAGTAGGATTTGAAGCTAAAGCTTTGCAGCCAGAGTTAGGGACCCTACCACCACTCTACAACAGTCCCTTAACTTCCCACATTATTCTCCTGTGTGTTTGTTCATCAGCCTGTTCTGACATGCTGTGACACGCCTCTGCACCTGAATCCAGACTGTCTGGTCTCGAGCCAGGGACACGTTCAGACAAGTTCAGGAATTGAAATAGAATCCAGGGCTCTGCATCAGAGGTAGGGACACTACCGACTACACAAATCCTAAACCAGGCCCAAAGTTTTAATTTTAAGTGACAGCTTTCAGTTCGTATGGATTCATCAAAATCTGGTTCACTTTAATGAATAACACAGTTAGACTAATAAGGTTGTTTAAAAAATGCAAGTTACTTGCCTCAATTGTAGGATGTCGAGTTTATGTGCTCTGCCTTCGAGATAAACTATGAACATCTTTAAATACTTGACTATTATTTCCTGATTAAATGGCTATTGTCTGTAGTCGGCAATATGAGGGAATGAAATCCTGCAGGCACACACTGCACTATGAAGGATCTCGAATAGATATCAATACTGACCATCAGAGACAAAGAGAGCGCATACTTTCTGACCTCAAACACCGATCACTGTTTCCCACCTCTAATGTGTGACTGTTCACTTCCTAAAACCATTAAATGATACAAGACAGCTGATTACTTTCCATCCTTTCTTCCCCAGTACTATCACTCACTGGGCTGAAGAATGGCAGATGGAGTTTAATGTTGATAAATGCAAGGTAGTGTACTTTTCATATACAATGAAAAGTTGAGCCAATGGTAGTGTTGTAGAACAGAACGACCTAGGGTTTCAGCCATAATTCTTTGAGGTTTGCATCATGTGTAGACAGGGTGGTTATGAAGGTGTTTCGCTTGCTGGCCTTCATAATAGAGACATAGAGTCATAGAGAGGGACTGCGTGGAAACAGACCCTCTGGTCCAACTCGTCCATGTCAACCAGATATCTTAACCTAATCTCGTTAAATTTTCCAACGCGTTACCCATATACCTCTGACGCCCTCCTATTCATATTCTCATCCGCACGCCTTTAAAATACGATAATTTAATTTGACCAGCCTCCATTACTTCCTCTGGCAACTCATTCCATACGCGCATCACCCTCAGTGCAAAAAGAATTGCCCCTGAGATTCCTTTTAAATCTTTCCCCTCTCACCCTAAACCGATGTCGTCTAGTTTTGGACTCGCCCAACTCAGGGAAAATACATTCCCTATTGACCATATGCATGCCTCTCATGATTTTATGAACGGCTGTAATTCACCCCTCAGCCTCCAATGATTAAGAGAAAACAGCCCCAGCCTATTTAGGCTCTCCCTAAAGCTCAAATCCTCCAGCCCTGGCAGCATCCTTGTAAATATTCTCTGAACCCTTCCAAGTTTCACAACATCTTTCCTATACGAATGAGACCAGAATTGCACACAATAATCCAAAAGTGGCCTAACCAATGTCCTTTACAGCCACAACATGATCTCCCAAATCTTGTACTCAGTACAATAAAGGAAAGCATGCCAAACACCTTCAATATCCTATCTACCTGCGACTCGACTTTCAAGGAACTATGAACCTGTACTCCAAGGTCTCTTTGTTCAGCAACATTCCCCGGGACTTTACCATGAAGTGTATGTGTCCTGCTCTGATTTGCTTTTCCAAAATGCAGCACCTCTCATTCATCTAAATATATCTCCATCTGCCACTCCTCAATCCATTGGCCCATCTGATCAAGATCCCATTTTTCTCTGAGAAAACCTTCATCATTGTCCACTACACCTCCACTTTTGGTGTCACCTGCAAATTTACTAACTATATCTCCTATGTTCATATCCAAACCATTTATATACGTGACAAATAGCAATGGACAGTCCTTTGAGCACAGGAGTTGGGACGGTATGCTCAGGTTGCATAGGACATTCGCGAGGCATGTCCTGGAGGACTGTGTACAGGTCGCCCTGTTATATAAAGGATATTATCAAGATCGGGAGAGTTCAGATGATATTTATCAGGATGTTGCTGGGAATGGAGTGTTTGAGTTATACAGACAGGTTTGATAGACTCGGACATTATCGACTTGAGCATAGGAGGCTGAGAGGTAACCTTATAGAGGTTTATAATATCATGAGGGGTATCGATAATGTTGAATGGTAGGTGTCTTTTCCCTCGAGTAGGGGATTGTTTTAAGATAAGAGGAGCACGTTTCTAAAAAGACATAGCGTCATAGAGCTGTATAGCATGGAAATAGACCCTTTGGTCCAACGCGTCCATGCAGACCAGATAGCCAAAATTAATCTCCTCCCATTTTCCAGCATTTTCCCCATTTCCATCTGAAACCTTCCCATCATCTGCCCATCGAGATGCCTTTTAAATGTTGTAACTGTGCCAGCCTCCACACCTTCCTCTGGTACTCGTTGCACACAACGGCCCTTTACATGAGGATTTTGCCCACTGGATCCCTTTTATGTCGTTCCCATCCCACCTTAAATATTTGCCATCTAGTTTTCGACTGCATTACCCTTGGGAAAAGGCCTTGGCTATTCACTCTAACCACTGCACCCATGATTTTAATAACCTCTAACGTCAGCCGTCATCCTCTGATGCTCCAGGGAAAACAGCCTCAGCCTATTCAGCCTCTCCCTGTAGCTCAAAACCTGCAATCCTGGCAACATCCTTTTAAACCCTTTCTGAACCCTTTCAAGTTTCACAATATCCTTCTGACAGCAGGGAAATCAGAATTGCATATAGTATTCGAAAAGTGGTCTAACCAATGTACTGCACATACGTAATCCAGTCTCATAACTCATATACAAAATGCACTGACCAATAACATACCAAATATTTTCTTCACTATTATATCTACCTGCAAATCCACTTTCAAGGAACTATAAACTTGTACGCTGAGGTCACTGTTCAGCAACACTCCCCATTACTTTACCATTAAGTAAATTAAATCCTGACCTCATTTGCCTTTCCCATATGCAGCATCTCACATTTATCTAAGTTAAACGCTGTCTGCCACTCCTCGGTCCATTGGCCAATCTGATCAAGATCCTGCCGTAATCTAAGGTAACCTTATTTGTTGGCTATTATACCTCCAATTTTGGTGTCATCTGCAAACTTACGAAATATACCTCCTATGTTCATATCCAAATCATGTATATACATGATGAAAAGTAACAGAACCAGCACCGATCCTTGTGGCACTCCACTGGTCACAGGCATCCAGTCTGAAAAACAACTCTCCACCACAACCCGCTGTCCTCGACTTTTAAGCCAGTTCTGTATCCAACTGGTTAATTCCTCCTGTATTCCATGTGACCGAATCTTGCTAACCAGTCTCCCATACAGAACCTTGTCGAATGCCTAACTGAAGTCTATATAGATCACATCCAGGGTTCAGCCTTCATCAATCCTCTCCGTTACTTCTCAACAAAAAAACAATCAAGTTATGAGACATGATTTTCCAGGCACAACCCAATTTGCCTATCCTGATAAAGCATTTTTGCCCAAAATGTCTATTTTCCTGCTCCCCAGATGCTGCCTGACCTGCTGTGCTTTTCCAGCACCACTCTAATCTCGACTCTCATCTCCAGCATTTACAGTCCACACATTTGCCTATACCTAATGTGCCTTTCCAAATGCATATAAATCCTCTACCTCATGATTCCCTCCAACAACGAGCCGACCACTGATATCAGGCTCACCAACCTATAGTTCCCTAGCTCTTCCTTTCCGTTTTGTTTAATAGCACAACTTTAGTCAAATTCATGAATTCCAGCTTTTCACCTGTAGGTGTTCATGATAAAAAAAAATCTCAGCAAGGGGCCCTGCAATCACTTCCACAGCTTCCTATAGAATTATTGGGTCCACCTGATCAGGACCCATGAGATTTTTTTTTACACAGCATGTGGTTCATGTAGGGAGTGAACTTCCTGAGGAAGTGATGGATTGTGGGTAACGTTACTTCATTTAAAATGCATTTGATTAAGTACAGGAATAAGCGAATGTTTGGACAAATCTGGACCAAGCGCAGGCAGATGAGACTGGTTTAGTTTGGAATTATTGCCAGCATGGACTGTATGGGCCAATAGGTCTGTTTGCAAATATCCTGTTTAACTCGATGAGTCTATGTGTGTTTGCATGTTCAGGTATGTATCTGCATGTTTCTGTTTGTGGTTGTCTATTCCCATGTGTCTACATATATCGCTATGTACCACTGTGTGCATGTCTATCTCTCTGTGCTTGTTACATGTGTTCCTGCATTAGTGTGTGGATCTCTGTCTCGGCATCTCTGTGCAATGGGAACTCTTCTTGTTTTTGGGGTGAATCACTGAAATGGGGTCAAAACCACTCTCCCTTCCTCTCCCTTTCCCTCTTTTCTTTAAAGTGATCCAATCCCACACTCTGCTAGCCTGGTTTAGATCTTTCCAATTCTTTCTCACATATAAGGTTACTTGTAAGAGTAAGACATTAAAAATTGCAAGTTACAGGAAGTGCATTAAAATTAATCTCATCGCCTTGCAATGTGGCTCACTCGGATTTGCTTGGATATGATTGCAATGGAAATCTGCTTTAATGAGTACACTGTGTGTTGGAAATACTACCCAGTGACAAACCGTTTCCAGGTGTGTGTGCTTGTGTGTGTGTGTGTGTGTGTGTGTGTGTGTGTCTGTGTGTGTGTGTGTGTGTGTGTGTGTGTGTGTGTGTGTTTTTGGTGCAATCAGAATTTAGATTGGATTGTGCTGTGAACTACTGCCCTCTCTCTCCCTCCCAAACTGAATTCCTGATGGTTTGCACACTTTACCACCACGATTACAGTGGCGTGGGAGGTGGGTTGTGGGAGATGGGAGATGGGAGGTGGGGGTTGGGGTTGGGATTGCAACAGTGATTGACAACAACAGAAAGCCCAGCAGCTCTGGAAGCATCTTTGGACAGAAATGAAAATTGACGTTTTGGATCGAGTGACCCTTACTCAGAACTCGTGTCAGGGGACATTACATCACTTTAAGCACCACAGAGACTGCCAGACCTGCCACACACAGATACACACACGAATACACACACATAGAGGCACTCACTATTCATTGACACTAACACAGACATGGAGAGTGTCGATATTTCTCTCACTCCACGGTGTCCTTGTCAACATTTCAATCGTTCTATCTGGTGTGTGTCAGTATTTCTGTGGAGTATGATTGTAGGACAATTTTAGTCTTTCCAGATATCAAAACTGGAAGAATTGTAAAGTTTTTTTGAGGACGGCGTGGAACTCCAACAGGAAAGTTATATTTTGGTGTCGGGTTCAGGTGTGTGGCAGATGCAGATCAAAGCAGAACAGTATGAGGTGATGCTCTTTGGTAGGAAGGACATTGAAAGGTAACATTAAACAGGCTGCACTGTTATAAAGGAGGTGCAAAAGCAAAGGGTGCTGGATATATGAGCACAGATTATCAAAGACATCAGGACAAGTGGGGGTAGCGTTAAATTTCACAAATTAGTGTCAGTATCTGAGCTGTTTACAGGAGGAAGGAGTCTCCGTGCTAGCTTCCTGGGAGGTGGTGGTGACGATGTGATGTGAGCCCACCATCATGCCCACAGAAACCGTGGGGATTCTATTTGTACCAGCTCAACACAAAAGGGAGATGGCATCAGGGCCACGGCTTCTAAGTTGTGCCGGGGGGAAACGGAGCTGCCAGTGGGTTAAAGTGAGAATTTCCCTTCACTGAACATTGCTCCTTACTCGGTTGATGGGTTGTGGATGTTTCAGAATTTCCACACGAGACATCCCAGTCCTCTCCGGTTCATGCCATGGTCCTCCTCACATGGCGGAGGGAGGGGGTCAGTGAATGGATATCGGACACTCCATCACCTGGCGAGGCCCATTGTGTCCTATTCCAGGCTGTTTCTCCTGGAATGGGAGAAGGGGAGGGAGGGAGGGTAGGAGTGGGTGGCGCTGTTGTTAGTGCTGGTGTAGGTGGGGGGAGAAATGGTGACGTGTCTGGAGGGAGTCAGTCTATAGTGTTGTATCTATGCAGTGTTATTAGTGTCGGGGGAGGAATAATGGAGAGGAGATGAGAGAGAGAGAGAGAGAGAGAGGCGGGGGAAGGTGCTGCATGCAGCAGTGAGAGTGGCGAAGCATGAGCCTTGTTCTGGTTCACTGCTGCAACAGATATACAGTGAGTGTGAGGGAGCAGAGAGAATAGGGTGACCCTTATCCTGACAGAGCGGGGAAGGTTATTGATGTTTGTCCTGTGTTGCTGGACATTTCTTCAGACCGCAGATACCGCACTGAGCTGGGTGGGGAGCTCAGGCCATGCTCGGTGGGTCTGGTGGTGTGGCCCCCTCTGGGAAGAGAATGGTCCCGCTCTGTACTAGCCCATCCCCCAGGATCTCCGTGCCCCTGTCGACAAACCATGATGTAATTGCCCCTTAATTGCCATGCTCAGGGTAAACTGTGCAGGGCAGCTCCAAACTGTGAAAGCTCAACCGTGTGACCATTGGCCTTTTAAAGGTGGCACCAGTGCCAGGGGTCATGGAATATCCAGGGGTATCTGGGCGATCGTGAGTACCTCCAGACATGATGGGTGGGAGAATCTGGCTGGCATTGAATGAGAGGGAAACCATGGGGTAGGGGTTAATGAGAAAAGTTTGATAAGATAGCATCAGGAAACTAGCTCGGCTTTGTGCAGTCGATCCCTCTGTCACACTCAGTGAAAATGGCTAGGAGATGAATTTTTGTCAGATTCAATCCAACGAGTCGAATACACTGCTGACCCCACTCATGATAACAAAGCTGAATTTGCTTATCCAATACTCTCTATCACAGAGAATGAGCTAAACATGAACTACGCTTGGGAAATAAGGCAGGTAAGGTGACTGAGGTATCAGTTGGGAAGCACGTTCGGACAAATAATCATAATTCGAATAGTTTTAAAATAGAATGGAAAAGAATGAACCGGGTCTAAAAGATTATGTTCAAAATTGGAGGAAGGTCAATTTTGATGATATCAGCAAGAACTTCCAAACTGGATTGGGACAGATATTCACAAATCAGGGGCCAACAGAGAAGAGGAAAGCCTTCAAAAATGAGATGTCAAGAGCCCAGAGACAGTATGTCCCTGTTAGGTTGAAGTGTAAGGCTGCTAAGTGTAAGGAATGCTGGAGGACTGGAGAAATTGAGGGTCTGGTCACAGATAAGAGGGAAACATATGTCAGGTAGAGAGAGTAGGAATCAAGGATTTTTTTCAGGATTCATTCACGGGATGAGGGTATCGCTGGTTGGGCCTGCATTTATTGCCGATCACTAATTGCCTAGAGGGCAGTTAAGAGTCATTGTTGTCAGTCTGGAGTCACATGTAACCAAGGACAGGTGAGGATGACAGTTTACTTACTTCAAGCACATCAGTTGAGTTTTTCCAAAAATCAAAAATGTATTTATCATCATCATTAGCCTCTTAATTCCATATTTAAAGTCAATGTCCAGTGAGTCTAAAGCCAGTCGGAGTATACTTAAGCGGGAAATAAGGAGGCCATGATGGGGACATGAGATAGTCTTGGCAAATAGGGTTAAGGAGAATCCAAATGTACTCTACCCATACATTAAGGAGAAAAGAATAACTCCGAAGAGTTTTGGGCCACTTTAAGATTAGCAAAACTGCCAATGTGCGAGACCACAGGAGATGGAGGCGACACTGAACAAGCATTTTGACTGTGCAGAAGGATATGCAAATAACAGTGGTATCGTGAAAAGTGTCTGCATGACAGAGGAGGAGATGCTAGACTTCGTAAAGCCTGTAAAAGTGGGAAAATCCCCAGGACCGGATCAGGTGTACCCTAGAACTCTTTGGGAGCGAGAGAATTGATTGCTGGGCCCCTTGCTGAGATATTCGCATTGTCAATTGTCACAGGTGAGGGACCAGAAAATATGAGATTTGCTAACTTGGTGCAATTACTAAAACCATTTAAGAAGGATGGTAAGGAAAAACTGTCAGTGGAGGGCAAATTGTTGGTGAGGATTATGAGGCACAAGGTTTGCATGTATTTTGAATGGTAAGGACTGATAAGGGATAGGCAACATGGCTTGAAGCTTGGGGAATCGTCTCTCACTAAACTGACTGAGTTTTTTTTTGAAGAATTGACGAAGAGGATTCATTGAGGCTGAGATGTGCACCTTGTCAATATGGACTTCGGTCAGACATTTGACAATTTTCCACATGGCAGACTGGTTAACAAGTTTAGTTCACATGGAATACAGGGAGAACTAGCCATATGGATACAAAATTGGCTCGAAGTTAGGAGACAGAGGGTGGTGGTGAAAGGATGCTTTTCCAACGGAGATCTGTGACCAAGGTGTTCTACAAAGATCAGTGCTGGATCTACTACATTTCACGATTTATATAAATCACTTGGATGCGAAATTAGCAGCTATAGTTGGTAAGTTTGCAGATAACATCAAAATTGATGGTTTAGTGGATAGCAAAGAAGGTTTTCTTCAGAGTAAAATGGGACCTTGATCAGATGGGCTGATGGGCTGAGGCGTGGCAAATGGTGTTTAATCTAGGTAAATGTGAGGTGATGCATTTTGGAAATGCAAATCAGGAAAGGACATATGCACTTAATGGTAAGGTCCTGAGGGGTGTTCCTGATCAAAGAGACCTTGGAATCCAGGTTCATTGTTCATTGAAAGTAGAATCGAAGGTAGTTAGGATAGTGGAGAAGGTATTTCGTATGCTTACCTTTACTGACCAGTGCTTTGACTGTATGAGTTGAGAGGTCATGTTGCTGCTGTACAGCACCTAGTTTGGCCACATTTGCAGTACTGCATTCAATTCTCATTTCCCTCCTATCGGAAAGATATTGTGAATCTTGAAGGGAGTCAGAAAAGATTTACAAGGATTTTGCCAGGATTTGAGCTATAGGGAGAGGGTGAGTAGGTTGGGGTGATTTATCCTGGAGCGTGAGAGGCATGTATAGGATGAATCGCCAAGGTCTTTTCCCCAAAACTAGAGGGCATGGATTTCCAGTGAGAGGGGTAAGATTTACAAATGACCTAAGGAGCAACTTTTTCCAACAGAGGTGGTGCATGTGTGGAATTAGTTGCCAGTGGAGGTGGTGGAGGCTGTTACACTTACAACATTTAAATTACATCTGAATGGGTACATGACGAGGAAGGGTTTACATTGATATGGGCCAAATGTTGAGCAAATAGGACTTGTTTAATTTGGGATATCTGATCGGCATTGACAAGTTAGACTCAAGGGTCTGTTTCCGTGCTGCATATCTCCATGACTCTATGATTCTCTCTGACCTCACTCTAATATCCCATTAATTATTCATTCCCGGAAATACCAGTTAATGTTGTGAGATGCTATCGTAATGTCTTCACTTCAGCATCCTGAAACCTGTGAACACATCCTCCCATAACACTGGATCAGAGTCTCTCTCCCTCTGTCTATTTCCCAAATCCCTCCCATTAAGTGCTATTTAAACTGTTGGTATTTAAACCCTGACATCCAATTTTAATTGTCCAGTTTTAATTTGAATAACTGTCCCATATCTTCCTCTTGCCTTGAATGTTGCTCACCCGAGAGCATCAGCTTCCAACATTAAGAAGCTTAGAAACAATGTTCAAAATACATAACTTCCATTTTCTTTGACTTCCCAGTATCCTGCCCTGTGCTCCATGTTGGATAGTGGGGTTTCAGCAGTTTTCAGGCACATCTTTGTAACTTGCTCTGTGCGTATCCATTGAAGGCCTGTGTCAATCACTCGCTTCTGATCGTGTGCTCAGTAACATGAGGAATCCCCTCAATTGTTACTGATTCTGACCAGGCTTCCTATTTGTATTTAAGTGTCATTTGACTTAATTCTAGTTTTGGTACATTTGTGGAAATGTTGTGGATGGTTTCCTGGAGGCTGTGCTTTAAGCTGCTGCCCTGGGGCATTCAGGAAGACCAGACGCTTTGCTGACCCACTCTGGATGGGTCATAGAGGCTGCGATTAGGGCACCTGGGTCTGCAACATGAACAACGAATGGAGCAGAGGCTGCAGAGAGGGGAATGAGGAAATCACATTCAGATCAGCCGTGGTCTAAAAGAATGTTGGAGCAGGATTGAATGGCTCGCTCATGTAACTTATTCGGATATTTCTGTCAGTAACAAGACAATTCCCCTTCTCTCCCAGTGACCCATACTGATGGGGCGTGAGTCAACTCCTTGTATTCCTGCGTAACGTGATCCTGGGGCCTCACTCGCCCCCTGATTTCCCCCGTCCCAGTCTCGAGCAGTTGAGTGACTATCTCCTGTTCCTGTGTCCCAGTCTCGGGCAGTTAAACGACTGCCTCCTGTTCCTATGTCCCAGTCGAGAGCTGTTGAGTGACTTCCTCCTGTTCCTGTGTCCCAGTCTCGAGCAGTTGAGTGACTGCCTCCTGTTCCTGTGTCCCAGTCTCGAGCAATTGAGTGACTGTCTCCTGTCCCTGTGTCCCAGTATCGAGCAATTGAATGACTCCCTCCTGTTCCTGTGTCCCAGTCTCGAGCAGTTGAATGACTGTCTCCTGTTACTGTGTCCCAGTATCGAGCAGTTGAATGACTGCCTCCTGTTTCTGTGTTGTTCGTGAAGAAGGGCTCATGCCCGAAACGTTGACTATACTGCTCCTTGGATGCTGCCTGACCTGTTGCACTTTTCCAGCAGCACATTTTCAGTCATGTTTCTGTGTCCTCATCTCGAGCAGTTGAGTGACAGCCTCCTGTTCCTGTGTCTCAGTATCGAGCAGTTGAATGACTCCCTCATGTTCCTGAGTCCAAATCTCGAGCAGTAGAATAACTGCCTCCTGTTCCTGTTTCCCAGTCTCGAGCAGTTGAGTGACTGCCTCCTGTTTTTCCATGTTTCTGAGCAGCAGCGTCAGTGCTCTGAAGAATGTCTCAAGGTTATGCAAGGACCTGATATCATTGCATTTCAATATGGAAGCAGCATTACAGAAAAGTATCTAGAAACCTCCTCACCAGACATGTTTTGCAGCTGCTATGTTATTTTATCCCTGTCCCCTAAAGAAACAGGGCAAAACATATACAATCCAGCAGTGCTCCGGCAATTCTCTCACATACAGGGAAGAAAGATTAAAAAGATTGAAAGACTTATAATCGATCTCTCGGCAAACCTTATCCATTGCATTCAAACTGAGTAGATTCTCTCTTTCATTGTGATATGTAACATGATGTATGAAATTGGTTAACTGAATGTGTTTGTTTGGTGATTGTGATTAATGTCAGTCTCCGTGAATTATAATTATCCCAGTGGAGGGTGTCCATCTTTAAATGATAAATGAGCTCTGTTCAATATGTCATCCCATGGTACGAATGGGAGCAACACGGACAGCACTAACAGGGATCAGCAGCTCCAGAGAGAAGGGGAGGAGAGATCAGAATCTGAGAACATTAAACTGGAATGTTCCAACAATGGATCAAAATCTGAAAACAATAAACTGGAATGTTCCAACAATGGACAGGAGTTTATCCGGTTATGTTTCAATTCTTTCTACATATTATTGGTGGCCATTATCACCGAGGATCAAATATGCACTTTACGTTATTCTATATTTTTATTATCCTATCCTGGCTATTGTTGGTGTCCCTGGTAAGTTTCACTTTCCATTTATTATTTGTATTAACAATGTGCGACTACATTACTCTTCTTTTTCAATTACTCTACTCTGTAAACATTCACTCTCCAAACCACCAGGAACAACAACAGTGAACTTCTTTCAATCTTTCTCTCCTTCTTTAGTTCTGACCCTGCACCTTGTGGGGTGAACTACTCTGTTTCAGCTATGAACCAGGATTCATTGTATCACTGCCCTTGCTATTTGAATATTGAAAGGTTGGAGGACACTATCTTCTGTTCTGGATACAAATTCCATTTCCTTCCTCTGACTCCATCTCACCCCTGGTCAATAACTGAGGCTGGAACAGATGAGCCACATCTATGGTGATCCTTTTAGCCATGAGCTGATTACAGACACCATATCCTGACCATTTCTAATTTTAACTACCAACACCTGCAGAATATACTTCACTGGTTCATCCCATCTGCTACTTTAACTTTGAGCTATAAAATACGGTCTTAATGAAGCCAATAATCTGCTGCTGACTCTCCCAGCTTCAAACCTGCCAAAGCTAATCTGAGGCTGATACTCCATGGCTTGTATCTAAACGCAGACCCAAATCCCAGCATTCCTGTACGGATTGATTTATATTGTTTTTGGTTCTGGCAATGCCTTTCCTTTAATATTCACAATCACGTTGTCACCTCTGTCTATGATACTGTTCTCAGTCTCTATCTGTTAATTACACAAACCTTTGTCAGTTGTTCACATTTAATCTGATTTCCTCCATGTCTGTCCTCTCTCAAACAACGATTGTCATATCTACTGTCATACACAAACACACACACACACACACAACACACACACACACACACACACACACACACACACACACAAAATCTCTCGCCTTATACTGGTGCAGTGGAGATACAGAACCATACATTTGTCACTCACTGCATGGGTTGCAAAATTTCCCGTGCAAGACTTTTATGCAGTGCACGTATAGTAGCAATATACTGGCAAAGATTTGCCAGCCTCCCCATGCCAGGCAGATATTCGAGTTTATAGTGTAGTCCACTTGTATGGTCTGCACAGCTCTCCATTCTGGCTGGTACCTTGTCCCAGTTAATGGTGTCTGGGATGGTTCTGTGAGGCAGATTCAGAATTTGATGTAACGCACCATTTCAACTGATCTGGCAATAATTTTACAATAATCTGGCTGTAATGAATGTTTCCATTCTTGTGATTGGACCCACCATTGCCTCACTTTTCCAATCACTCCCACTCCCCTGTCTCCTTATCCATATTTTCACAACATGGTATCAGTTAATTCATTGTTTGTTTTCCTGTACCTTTCCCCTAGTGTTGTTTTGTGGCTCCCGAATGTATCAAGTATTGGTATTGTGAAGCTCAGAAACAATGAAATGGTATGTGGGGGACTGTTGTTCCATGTTGTGTAGTGGGGTCTAGCAGCTTTGAGACATGCCTTTGACACTTGGTCTGTGCCTGTCCACTGAAAGCCTGTTTGTCCCTCTCAGATGATCCTGTGGTCAGTAACATGAGGAGGCCCCTCGGGTATTATTGTAAAGGACCAGGCGTCTAACTTGTAGCTGAGGGCATCTGACTGACTCCTGTTACTGAAACGTTATTGGAGATGCTGCAGATGGTTTGCTGGAGGTTATGCTGTGAGCTGCCTCAGACGTTCAGGGAGACCTGAGGATGTGGTGACCCAACTCTGGATGGAGCAACGGGAGTGTAGTGACAGCATCTGGGTCTGTAACATGAACAACAAATGGAGCAGAGGCTGCAGAGAGGGGAAGCTCTGAAACCATGGTGTGAGTGTGTGTGGGGAAGTGAATCTGCCAAATCTGTCTGTGTTATCACAAGGATACATGCATCCTCACACTCTCTCCCTTAAATACACCCATGCAGTCTCTCCCTCACCACCCTGCACACAAACACACTCCCCCTCTCTCACATGCAAATACACACACACACACACACACACACACTCACACACACACACACACACACACACACACACACACACACACACACACACACACACTCTCTCTTACACGCAGGCACACCCTGTCTCTCTCCCCCTCACGCAGACACTCCACCTCGGTCTCAAACACACATATCCACGTATACGCAAACACACATGCACACGCTCACACATAAATCTGGTCTGAATTTGCATTTGCCGATTTGTGTTTGCAGATACATTATGTTTTGTCAAAAATATACAATTTGTATATAGTCAGTCAATGCGGTAGTTTTCATTTTACACGTTTTTAACCTACCATCAGATACTTCTCTGAAATTATCTCTCAATCTCCCTGTTCTTTTACCAAGCTCCTCCCATTTGGTGGCATTTCAGTTGATTCATGGCCGCTTTCTGGTAGTGAGTTTCACGCCCATAGCACACCGTTGTCCTGGCACAATGGAGATATGGAGCTGGAAATGGATGGGAGCTGCACATCCTATCACTTCCAACATGGGCTGCAAGTTTTCCCACGTAGAGCAATGATCTAACACAGTGTTACTCAGCAATGCAGTGGTTGGTGTGGACAGCTGTACATTCTGGAAAGGTAACTGCTCTAGATTAACAGATAACTTCATTGCTATTCACTGCAGAGCTCCCCATGCTGGAAAGAAACCTAGTCCATGTTTATGGAACAATGCACTTGTGTGCTCTGCAGGTTTATATATCAATGCACTGTTGGACGGACAAGAAGTGGACTGGTGAGCTCTGAACATTGATCAATCCTGGACGAATTGTTAAGCAATACACTGGCCTGGTTTACGCTTAATGTTGAACAGATATCTCATCTGGGCTTATACATGTGTGGGCATGATCTGTGAGGTGGATTGAGAGTCCGATATAATTCCTGATATAACTATCACTCCTCCAGCTCGGTCCATTCCGCTATTTAACCCCATACTTCTGCAACATGTTGTCCATTAAGTAATTACCCAAGTAAAACGTGAATATCTGTCGCTCTTGTATTGGAAATGGAGATCGTGACTTGGACCGAACACGTTTTTTTAATATTTTAAAGCTAAATGTGAGGTGTTGTGTTTCAGATACAATTTGCTTGTTCGAGATATTCAAATTAAGCAAAGCACAATTTATTCAAACATTGTTTGGTTGCAAGTACCACAAGGAATGGAATGTATCTGCACTGTCTATGGCACGGTAGGAGTCTCTCAAAAATGCCTAACCCCACCTAAGCAGTTAAATTATGGTATGTTCAATGTCAAATTAAACAGAAATAAATCAAACGAAAGGATGCAGCAGGCCTGGTGATCAGACACAGACGGTCTCGGGACTCTAGCAATTTCTACATTGCCAAAACACAGTAGAATCATCAAGCTTGTGAAGGGAAAGCATCATCTCTCTCCCTCACCTCTATTTTAACAACTGGAGATGTGTCATTAACCCAATAGTCAGCGATGTCAACATCCCACCCACACCAAGTATTATTGTGTTATATCAGGGTTATCGTGAAAGGAGTTAACTGGAGCTGTTTGTTCAGTGACTGTGATTGTAATCAGTCTTCCTGGATCTAACTGGGTCACGAGAGGCTTTACCTCGTCCATAATTATGGGATTATTTCAATTTGTTATGCCATAGTATTTGGGGCAGTGTAATCCTCAACACGATTGGGATCAGCAGCTAGAGAGAGTGGAAGAGATCAGAATCTGAAAACATTAGAATGTTCCAACAATGGATCAGAGTCTGAGAACATTAGACTGGAATATCCCAACAATGGATTTTAATCTGACAACGTTAGATTGGAATGTCCCAACAATAGACAGGAGTTTATCTGCGGGTCTTTACTGGCTTTCTCGGGATTGGGCAAGGTTACAGTTGCGGATAGAAGCCGTACTCATGATTATTCAAGCTGGGTACTATCCCATCCTCGCTATTATTGGTGTTCCTGGTAAGCCTAACTCTGTCAATTCTATCAGCGATGGTGAAGGTTATTGATATTCCAGTTAATTATATTTAACAAATATATGAACATTCTGTCACAAATTCCTCATGTAATTCAGAGGCATAGGTTATGACTCTAAAACCATTGTTTGAAACCCTCCCACAGCCGATGTCGAAACTTAAATTCGAATGTCAAAAGTTGGAATGAAACCTAATTTCCCTCATGGCAGCCATAAACCATCAGGATTTTTTCCCTTATTTTAATGCTGATCTTTGTTAAAGAAACTGAAAAGTTTTGCCCTGTTTGGACTATGTGTGATTTCAGACCCACAACAATGTAATTGGCTCCATATTGCCTTCACAAATGTCTGCGTGGTCAAGGGCAGATACTGATGGCCAACAAATGTTGCCCGTGCCAGTGATGCTGGCATCCCGGGAATCAACAACATTAAAGGTGACATTACCAAGGAAATGTGGATGCTGGAGATGTGAAATAACATTCTCCAGAGTCTGAAGAAGTGTTGGAGATTCTCAGCAGGTATGACAGTCTACCGGACTGGAGAAAAACAGATAACGTTTAGAGTTCATTGAACATATCAAAACTAAATGCAACTAATTAAGAATATTATTCAAATCAGGGTTGGTTGGAAGGATGAATGGGAGGTTTGTGTTGAATGGGTGGAGGAATGTCCAGCAAGAGGGAGAGAGAAAGAGAGAGAGAGAGAGAGCGAGAGAGAGAGAGAGAGATGGAGAGGAAGAGAAAGGAAAAGCAAACAAAAGGATTGCTGATGATGGACTGGAAGGAATGTAGGACGGGAGCTTACTCGAACATTTCCCCTTTACCCATATTCCTGAATATCACATCCATTTCAGGATGTCCCTGCTTGAATTGAGTAATGTTCCCCGTGTCTCTCTGAGTGTGGTGATCAACTCCATCGGCAATACTAGTGCTGAGATACCGAGAAACACAATGTTATATTGTCAACTGCTTCTTTGGAAAGTGGAACTGTTACTGTGGGACTGTGCAGAGATGCAACAGCCTTCTCAGCTAGGAAGAGAAACTGAGGAGTCAGAGGCATTTTCAACACTGAATGGTTGCGCCATGGGTGTGGGGAACTGACTTGCTGCTGTCATTGGAATGTCAGTGGAGTTTCTGTGGATGGTGTTCTCAGGTTTTTATTGTCAGTTGCTGCGTTCATTCAGGTCGGCCCGAGGTCCTTTTGACCCCACTCCAGACACTGCATTTTCAGTGTATCTGTGTCCACGGTAAACAAATGGAGCTGAGACTACAGAGAAGGGAAGCTGTGTAAACAGGGTGGGGCTGGGAGCTGCACATTCCTCCCTGGGATTTCGAGGAACATTTGTCTAAGCTGGATCCATTCCAAGTGTAAAGTGACAAACCAGTTAGTTTCAAAAATGAGGTGGTCACTGAACTGTGTCCTCTCCTTCAGTATAACCTGTAGCCTCACATCAGGCACAGGACTGTACTGACTCTTACCATGAAGTGAACTGGATTGATTCTGGAACTTTCCAGTCAGGAGTGGGTAATACATCCACCATCTCTGAAGTGCAGTCCTCTGATGTATTCCCAAGTTGACAGAAGCCATCTGCCTGCTGAGAGGAATTCATTGGTTCCATCTCCACAGGGGAAGGTACAGAAACTAATTTCCAGAAATATTAGGGAACTGAAGATTAGTGAAAATGAAAAACTGCAGGAAATTAGAATTAATGAAGAGTATGCTTTTTGAAAATCTAATTAAATTGAAGTGTCATGAGTTACTGAATCTGCTGAGCTGCATCCCAGAGTATTGAGGAGGTGGCGATAGAGCTAATGAAATAATTATTGATTATTTTGCAAAGCTGGTTAGATTCTGGAAAGGATCCTGCAGACTGGAAAGCAGCTATTGTAAACTGAAATATTTAAAACAGGATGGAGAGGGCAAACAGAAAACTAAATAGGTAGTTGTCAGCTTGAGAAAAATATTGTAACCTTTTATAAGGAATGTGACAACTAACACTTGGAGAATAGTGATCTGATTTGGAAGAGTCGGTCTAGATTCAGGAAAAGGAAATGATCTTTGATAAACCTGCTGGAATTTGTAGACATTGTCCGCTGTGACATCGACAGTTGAGCACCATTGGGAAATGTCAATGGTGCTCAACTGTCAGCACCATTGTATCTAAATTTCAGCAGACGTTTGACATAGTTGAATACAGTTGAGTGGGGAATGTTAAATTCCTTGGGTATGTAGGTGTGAAATATATACCATATGGATTAAAAATTGGATATTGGAGATAATGAAGGGAGTAGTATTTTCCTCTGGACTGGAGGTTTGTTGGGTATCATTTGGATCAGTGTTTTGGCAATAGCTGTTCACAAGGTATAAAAATGATTCAGATGTAAACAAACATCTTCATTCATATTTATGTTTGTTTTTCCATGGTGAGAGATCGGGAAGTGCTGTTGTTGAAAAGGACCTGGATGACCTTGGTCATAAGTCACCAACGTTGCAGGAAGTAAGTGATATGTGGCTCTTTATGCAAAATGATTGAAACAACAGAGTTGGTATATCTTTCCCAATGGTAGTGTTTTGTTGAGAGAGTGTTTGGTGCATTGTGTACAGACTTGATCTGTTTTATAAATAATGATCTCTTTGTCACAGAGGGAGTGCAAAGGAGTTTCACCAGACTAAACCCTGGCATGATGGTACCATGAGGAGAGAGTGCAGGATCCATGTGTTTAATTTGTAGCGCTGTGCGAGATAAGAAGTTGAAACTTGATGTTACAGACTGATGCTTGTTACATACCAAACAGCTGAATAGGGTCAGATTTCCACACTATTCATTGGATGTTTGATTCCCAAAAATTTATATGCCTCTGCAGAGTCCCCATTTCGATTGACAGAAAGGTACAGGCTCTGAATGAACTCTAGGCACTTGAATGCAGTTACTGTGTGACACTGTATTGAATGTCACTTTGTACACAATCCTGTCAGCAGTCACAATACCTTCATTTTGAAAGAGTTAACGATTCTACACCAGCTTCTGACCTCCACAGAGACCATGGGTCTGCTTTCTTGAACATGGAAGACATCTTGGAGAATGGTTACTAAAGTTGGCGCCATTCCTACTGCCAGAAAACCATGTTAAATAGCACATAGGTCGTATGAGTAATTAGCCATGTGGACCAGGTTGGAACAGTCCATCTGTTCAGTCACTGCTCCATTTGTTTGTGATGTTGGAGCATTTCTGGCATCTTCCTGTTCCTGTATTAGTGACTTGAGAAACTGAATGACGTCTTCCTGTTCCTTTGTATGTGACTCCGGGTGTGATAGGATCTCTTTCTGATCCCGTGTAAGTGACGTGTATGAGTGAACAGATTCCTTCTCTTCCTGTGTGATAGGCAGGAGGGATTGAATGAGCTAGCACACATCCTGTCCAATAGTTTGATGGGCTATATGACTGCCCCATGTTCTTGTGAACTCAGATTGTGGTGCTGAATGAGCACCTCCATTTAGTTGAGAAATGTGCAGTGTCTGCCATTGCTGTTACATGAATGTTACCCAGGCTTTAAAAGCATGATCTTGAATGGTGCCCAGTTCTAGTTTCACATGGACACTGACTACTTCAAGAGCTGAGAAGGGACAACTTGTTCTGAACATGATGTAAACTTCTGTGACTATCCCCACGTCTGCTCAGTTTGGACTCAATGGGCTGAATGGGCTCCTTCCACACTGTAGGTATTCTATAATGACCGACTGGAGATGCCTGGGCTGAAGGAGCTACCCTGAAGATCTCCGACAAATGGGTATCATGGCTGAGATGATTGATATCCAGCGGTGATAACCATCTTCCCTTGTGCTGTGAATAACTCCAAACAGTAGAGAGCTTACAATCGATTCTCATTAAGTGAGATTTTTCTCAGGCTCCTTGATGTCATCCTCAGTCTAATACTGCTTTGAGTTCAGGGCCAGTCTCTCAAACTGATCCCATGTGTTCCCTCTTTTGTTCATATCAATAGGTCATGGTGTAGAAGCAGAGAATGTTTTGTTCAAACAGATGGTCGTGAATGTCAGGAATTCTCTTACACAAAAATTTAGGGGAGCTAGATCACTGAAAGGGTCCAGTGGTGTTCTGCAGGGATCAGTTCTGGGACCCCTGCTCATTGTGACTTTTACAAATGACTTGGATGAGGAAGTGGAAAGGTGGGTTAGCAAAATTGCTGATAAAACGAAGAGTTATCAGCAATAGAGTGGTACATAGCGTGGGAGGCTGTTGTAAGTTGCAATGAGATATTGAATGATGCCGAGCTGGGCTAAGAAGCGGCAGATGGAGTTCAAATTGGAAAAGTGTGGAGTTCAAATTGGAAAAGTGAATTTGAATGCAGAATACAGGGTTATAGGCAGGATTCTTGGCAGTGTGGAGGAATTGAGTGATCTTGGGTTCCATATCGTTAGGTCCTTCACAGTTGTGACCTCGATTGACTGGGTTGTTAAGAAGGAAAATGGTGTGTTAGCTTTCATGAACAGAGGTATTGTTTTTAAGAGCCAAGAGGTTATGCTGCAGCTCTATAGAGCCTGATTAGACCACACTTGACTTATTTTCTCCAATTCTGGTCACCCAATTAGAGGAAGGATATGGAAAATTTATAAAGGGTGCAGTGGAAATTTACCAGAATGCTGCCTGGACTGGAGGGCAGGTCTAATGGAGAAAGGCTAACAGAGATAGGGCTTTTATCATTGGCATGAAGAAGGATGAGAGGTGAGGATCTCCAGAGACTTTTTTTCCAAGGCAGAAATGGCTGTCAGGAGAGGGCATCATTTGGAGCTAAGTTTCAAGGAGATCTCAGAGATCGGTTCCTTACACACAGAGGGGTGAGTTCGTGAACTGCACTGCCTGCTGTGGTATCTGGTCAGGTGTATAGGGACATGTAAGCGACTCTTACTTGGGCACATGGGAGGATAGTATAATGTAGTATATATAGGCTAGTCAGATCTGAGAGTAGGATAAAAGGTAGATGCAACATCGAGGGCAGAGGAGCCTGTACTGTGTAATTTTCTATGTTCTATCTTCTATGAAAGTATTTAACAAGTGGGGTAAATGAATTTTGACCTGTCAGAGAGTTAAGGGCTATGAGGAATCGGATATTAAAGAGGATTTGCGAACGAGAGCAGATCAGCCATGTTCTTAGTGAAGGGCAGGATTGGGGTTTGAACGATGTGCTCCTGTTTCTGATGTACTCCGATTCTGTAATTGGAAGATTAGTGGGTGGTATTTTCCTGGAAGGTATGTTATTGAATATTGCAGTCAGGGGAGACCAGAGGATTCTGTGAGCCATCACTAGGTGAGGTCTGGGGGCTGTATTCACAGTGAATCTGGGTCTACAACATGAAGAACAATTGGGGCATACGTTGCAGAGAGGGGACGCTCTGTAAAGAGAGATGAGGGGAGTCTTTCATATCCCGCCTGAGTTTTCCAATTGTATTTTCCAAATCACCCAAACCGTATGAGGCAGTCTTCAGGGACTGAATGATCTTACTTGTTCCTGTGTACTAGGTTATAGCAGTAAGTCGACATCAACTGTTCCTGTCTGGCAGGTTTGAGGAGCTGAATGGAATGCAGAGATATGGGACTGAGGAGTAGGAGTGGGTCACTAGACACTTTGAGGCTTCTCCACCAGACACTAAGACTGTGGCTGATCAGGTTGTGGTCTCAGCTCCACCTTCCTGTCTGTATCCCATTATTACGTCTCTACTAACTCAGCTTTGTATAAATTTAAACAAAGAGGAATGGCAAACTTCTGGGGAAGAGAATTCCCACTTAAAAGGTCCTTGTAGAATTTTCCCATCCCTCTGATAGAATCAGAGAGTCATGCAGCATGGAAAGAGATCCTTTATTCCAGCTTACCCATGCCAACCAGTTATCCCAAACTTATCTAGTCCCATTTGCCATCATTTTCTCCATATCCCTCTGAACCATTCCGATTTATGTACCTATCCACGTGTATTTTAACAGTGTAATTGGACCCGCTGTCAACATTTTCTTTGACAGCACTTTCTGTACACGCACCATCTTCTGCATGAAAATGTAACTGCTAAGGTCCATTCTAAGTCTTTCCCCCAAACCTTCAACCTATGCTGAATAGTTCTACACTCCCTACCTTGGGAAAAATATATTGGCAATTCAGATTATCCATGCCCCTTAGGATTTGAAAAATCAATTCCATGTCAACATTCACCCTCCGCCAGTTCAGGGGAAGAGGCCTCAACTTGTTCATCCTCTCCATGAAGCTCAAATCCTCCAGTACTGGAAAATGCTTGTAACCATTTTCTGCGTCCTCTCAACATCCTCCCATCAGAAGAGCCAACCGAATTGTGCACAGTATTCTAAAAGAATCCTCACCAGTGTTCTGTCCGATTAAGGCAAGCGTGCCAAACATGTTCTTCACCACCCTGTCTATCCACTTTCAAGGAACTGTGAACCTGTACCCGTAGGTCTCTTTGTTTGGCAACATTCTCCAGTGCACAACATGGCTGAACGGACTGAAAATGCAAAACCTCACAAATATCTAAATTAAACTCCATCTGCCAGTCCTTGGGACTTTGATGGGGTCAAAGGTGCCGCTGTACTCTGAGTTAATCGTAATCTGCTGCACCACTTTGTTGATGTTATCTGGAAAATTACTAATCATGCCTCTGATATTCACATCCTAGTCATTTACATCCATGATGTAAAACACTGAGCTCAACACTGATTCTTTCAGCACACCGCTGGCCTCAGTCTGGAAAATAATTCGTTATCTTCAAGACACGTTTTCGTATCCAATTGGTTAACATTCCCTGGATTCCATGTGACCTAACCTGTTTGCGATGAGGAACCATATTAAACACCTTGCTGAAGCCAGTGTAAACAAATTAAACCACAGTGCCTTCTTCAATCTTCTGTGTCACGTTCTCAAAATACTCCATCACATTAATGAGACATGATCTCCATCGCACAAAACCATGTTGACTACTCCAAACCAGTCCTTGTCTTTCTAAATGCACCTAAATCCTATCCCTCAGATACCCTCCAACAACCTACACTACACTGACGTTAGGGTCACTGAATCGATAATTAATTGTGTTTTTGGATCACTGTACCGTTTTCTAGTCCCACTCCTCCACTGGTCACAAAACAATTCAATTATAATTATGTTGGTGATATGGCCAGTGATATAGTTCTCAGAGAGTGTCAGGGTCAGTGTAAGGAACAAGTCAATCAGATTTCTTTAATCTGCTCCAACAACACGTTTACGACTAAAACAAAGTTATTCAAACTATGATGGAAAGAAGAATGCTGAGTGAATATTGCAAATATGTACATTGGTATTTCCCTTTTAAAAATACTGAGGCACAAACACACATACTCACGCGTTTGATAACAAACTGGTAATGAATATCTCTGCGATGTTAACTTGAAAGAACTTTGTTCAAATATTACTGGAACTCATGACAAAAGGAAAACTGAGAGGTTGGCCCAAATGTTATCCTACTTGCAGAGTCAGAGAGTCCTACAGCATGAAGACAGGCCCTTTGACCCATACTGGTCCCTGCTGACATAAATGTCCATCCACGCTAAACCTATTTCTCTGCACTTGGCCCATATGCTTCTGAACCTTTCCTATCCATGAATTTGTCCAAATGTCTTTTAAGTGTTGTTAATGTTAATGCCTGAACTACTTCCACTGACAGCTCATTCCATATACATACCACCTTCTGTGTAAAATTTGCCTCTCTAGGTCAGTTTTATTTTTTTCCCCACTAAACGTAAACTGATGCACTCCAGTCCTCGATTCCAAAACTCTGGGGAAAAAAAAGACTCAGTTCATTCAGTATATGCCTCTCATGATCTTGTACAGTTTTTTTTAAGAACCCACCCCACCCCTCCCACTCTTTCAATCTCCTTTGCTTTAAAGAAAAATGTCCTTCCTTGTCCAACCTCTCTCTGTAACTCAGGCTGTTGGGTCATATCAACATCCTTGTAAATTTCATCTGCAATCTTTCCAGTTTCATAAAATCCTTCCAACAGCAAAGTGACCAAACCTGAACACAAAACTGCAGGTGCGGCCTCGTCCTGAAACTTGCAACATAACTTCCCAACATCTATACTCAATGCCCTGACTGATGAAGGCCAGTGTGCCAAAAACCTTCTTCACTTCCCTGTCTCCCTGTGACTTTACTTTGAGAGAACCGTGCACCTGTACTCCAAGGTCCCTCTGTTCCACTACACAATTTAACATCATACCATTCACAATGAAATTCCTACCTTGATTTGACTTTCAAAAATGTAAAACTTACACTTATCTATAATAAACACGTTTCCCTATTTCTAAGCCCACTTCCCTGGCTAATCAAGGTCCTGCTGCAATTTCTGAAAACTTACCTCACTGTCATCAGCAAATTATGTTAGGCTTACTGGTCTATATTTCCCAGGTATTTCTTTCCTTCCCTTCTTGAATAAGGGCACAGCATTCGCTACCCTCCAGTCAGCTGGGACCTCACCTGTAGGTAATGATGATGCCAAATATCAGCCAGGGTCCTGTAGTGTCTTCTCTAGCCTACTGCTGTGTTCTTTGATACATCTGGTCAGAACCAAGATGTTTATTCAGCTTCCTACATTCTAATACATCCAACACCTCCTCTACTGTGATATGGACTGTCCCCAAGATATCACCACTAATTTCCCTAAGGTCCCACACCAAGTCTTCAAGTATTTCTCCACGTTAAACACAGAGGAGAAATATTCATTGAGAACCTTGAGGATTTCCTGTGGTTCCGCATATTCATATCCACTTTGGTCCTTGAGGGGTCGTATTCTCACTGCAGTTATTTTCTTTTCTTAAATATACTTAAACAACCTGTTTGGATTCTTCCTGATCTTCTCAGCCAAGGCTATCTCGTGCCCTCTTTTCGCCCTCCTGAGATCCTTCCTCAGTAAACTCCCGTATCCCCTGTATATCTCCAGGGATTCCTTTAATCCCATCTGCCTGGACCTGAGCCACACCTCTTCAATATCTCTTGTCTTCCAGGTCTCCATCCTCATGCCAACCCCGCCTTTCACCCCCACAGGAACATATAAAGCTAGAACCCCAGTCATCTCACTTTTCAAGACCTCCCAGTTGATGGAGGCCCTTTCGCCTGCAATCAAATTGTTCCGAACAACCCCTGCAAGTTCCTGTCTAATTCCATCAATATTGACCTTGCCCCAAGTTAGAACTTGCATTGTGTACCGGTTTGTCTTTCTCCATAACTATTTAAAGATTAATAGAACTATGGTCACTGGTCTGAAAGTGCTCCCCCACTGTCACCTCCATCACCTCTCCCACTCTATTTCTCAAGAGTCGGTGAGTTTGCCAATTCCCGAACAGGACCTTCTCCATACTGCATGAGGAAAGTTTTCGCAACACAATTAAAACATTTACCCCATGTAAGCCATAAAATCTATGTCAGTCCCACTCTATATTCATAAAATTAAAATCTCCTACTATGAGAATTCTATTGCCCCTGCAAGTGTCCCAATGTCTCTACATATTTTTGTTCCTCTAACTCCCATTGAATATTTGGGGGTCTATAGTACTAACCCAATAATGTCATCATCCCATTCTTATTTCTTAGCTCCACACACAAAGCCACACTGAATGATCGTCCAGGTATTTTATCTCTGAGCACTGCTGTGATACTCGCCTTAATCAAAAATGCAACTCACCCTCCGCTCCTTCCATCACCACTATCCCGCCTAATGCAGCTGTACCCTGGTGCATTATGCTGCCAGTCCTATCTCTCCCTTTGCCATGTTTCTGTAATGGCGATAACATCCCAGTCCCACATACTTATCCATGCCCTGAGTTCATCAGCTTTATCAGGCAGCCGTCTTACATTGTAACAGATGCAATTTAATCCAACAGGCATTCCTTGCTCTCTGTCATGTTCCAGCCTGACCTGTCTCTTCACTTTACTGTTTCTAATTATTGCATCTACTTCCAGCCTTAAACTTGTCACCTGCTGTTGATAATCCCATCCCACCCCCAAACCCAGCCAATGTAGTTTAAACCCTCCCTTGCAGCACTAGCAATCCTCCCTGCCAGGATATTGCCACCTCCCTCCAGTTCAGGTATAACCCGTCCCCCTTGAACAGGTCACCTCTGCCCCACAAAACTTCTTAATAATCTAAAGGTCTATATCCCTAACCTGCCCAAATTCTTTAGCCATGCATTCATCTGCCATAACGACCTGTTCTTACCCTCACTAGCACATAGCACTGAATGTAAACCGAAGATTACCACTGTCATCGTCCTGGCTTTTACCCTTTTTCCTAGCTCTCTGTAATCACTCTGCAGGACCTCTTCACTATTTCTACCTCTGTCATTTTGTACCAACGTGCACAATGACTTCTGGCTGCTCCCGCACCCCGGTGAGAACGTTCTGCAGCCGCTCTGAGACATCCTGGACCCTGGGACGTGGGAGGCTACACACCACCCTGGATTCCCATTTGCAGTCACAGAATTTCCTGTCTGTTCCCTTCACTATCGAGTCTGAATAATTACTTCTGAAGTTATTCTGCTCGCAGAACCTTCTGACAATGGGATTTCTTCCTGAAACATTTGGATTTGGCTAAACCCCCTTTGATTCAATCAGGTGGGGAGGTTCCAAAGAATCCACATCAGGAATCCTCCATGAGTGAGAAAACCGACTGGGGTTTTTGTTTTAGCGCACACATATTGCTGTGATGAGGGAAAGGGAAAGAGAAAGGGAGAAACAGACTGTTCCTTCTCAGGTAGGTTACATTTTCCCATCCTAAGTTGAATCAAAAATGTTATCAGAAATCAGACTGGACTATGTGTGCTCTCCTTGAACGTTGTCTGAACATTATGGCTCCATCACATTCCCTGCTCCATGCAGGTGCATCAATGCTGCTGTCGTATACAGAATCATTTCATTAACAAATAATTAGCCTCTTTTGGATGTGAAGATGTGTTTATATGTACCTGCACAATATAAAAATAAAAAGCTTAATGTCTTCACAAAATCTTCATTAAAATGAATGTCTTATCTTAAACCAATACAGAAATTTCTGGAAAAGCTCAGCAGGTCTATTAGCATGTCTGAAGAGAAATGAGAGTTAACGTTTCTGGTCCAGCGACCTTGTCTCAGAAACTAGCTTATTCTCAAATTACATACCCAATTATTTTCTCCCACACAAGATGAAATATCCATCAGGTATTCACCAGCTACTCGCTGCTCATGATCGTATATGGTCAATAAGAACATCTCTCATTCTCAGTCCTGAACTGTTCATCCTTCATGGCATAATGCGTTCATCACTAGGCCAAGTAAAGAGAAACATCTTTGAAAAATTTGAAAACCATTTAGCTTTTTTTCAGTTTTGGGCTCATAACCTCCAACAATACATCAGATGTGGCCTCAGCAATGCCCTGTACTGATGCAGGAAAACATCGCTAAGATCAAACCCGACCAGCATCGTTCCATTTCCCTTCCAAATCAGTTGCTACATCTTCACAGTAACTTGATGTGCTTCATGTGCTAATACACACAAATCCCTCTGTCCTACCAAGTTCTGCATTTTCTCTCCATTTAAATTATTTGCTGCTGTTTTGTCATTTTCGCAAAACACAAAATTCCAGTCACCCACATCGTTCTGATATTTATTTTGTCGCAAGTTTACTCACTGCCCTCCCCTATCTGTATCCTATTGCGGACGCTCTGCCTCCACTTGACATCTTATTAAATGTTTAGCCTGGTGTATGAGCAAACTGAGCTCCAATATATTCAGCCTCTTCATTCAAGGTATTAAACTAGAGTGTATACAGTTGATAAACTCACACTGATCCTTGAAGAATTCTACTAGTTACAGCTTTCCAACCTGAAAACAAGTAATTATCTCAAATCTGTATTTCAGGTTAGCTAACCAGGGCTCCCCTGTTCCTGTGTAACTGCCTAGAAAGGTTTATGGCCTTCTACTGGGCGGTGTAATTTAGTCAATGAGTTGAATGACTATATTCTATTCCTGTGTAACTCCATAGAGGGACAGAATTGCCTCCTCCTGACTCAGTATAACGATTCTGACTGGCTGAAAGGGGTCTTCCTCTCTGTCTCTCTCTGGAACAGCCTCGAGATGTGAACTGGGAGGTCGACATGTGGGATAGGATCAGCAGTAGACCATTTGGCACCTTCAGCCTGCTGCACAATTTAGAAGCATCATGGCTGGTCTGACTGTAGCTGACCACCACATTCTTGTCTGTTCCCTCTAAATATTGTCTCTTCTGTCCATCAAAGATCACTTAAGGTCAGCCTTGAATATCTTCAATGACCAGTCTTCACTGTTCCCTGGGGATGACAGCACTATGGATCGCACAATCTGAATGAGAATGGAACAACGTTATCTCAAATCTTCATGGGAGACCCTTTAATTTGAAATTGTGTTTACCTCACAGCAAGTTATCTCCTCTTTTCAGAAATAAGGGCAAAACAAATGAGAGGAGTCATAGACCATTCCGCACCTCAAACCTATCACACAGTCGCATTGACTGTCCAGTAAAATATTTATTAATATCAGCCTCCATTGCACCCTTGGGAAAATATTATCAGCAAAACATCATGGGCTGAAGGGCCTGTTCTGTGTTGTATTGTTCTATGTTCTATGTAATGGCAGGAGACACAGAATAATAATCTGTTGATACATCACATGAAGGAAATTGGTGCCATTGAAATGAAGCCATCATCATTAATTATGAAAATCCCATCTGCTTGCCGCATGTCCTTTCGCGAAGGCAATGGGTCATCCTTCCATGGTCAGACCTCTATGTGACTGCAAACCCACAGCAATGTGTTTTACTATTTACCGTCCTGTGAAACATGTGAACCAGCAACTCAGTACAAGATCGGAAAAACATGTTGGCCTGACCAGGTCTTGCACACATCTCGTAAAGGAAGAACAAAAGGAAAGGTAAATCCCTTCCTCTGACTCTTTCCTGTATGCCTTCTGCTCATTCTCATTCAGGCAGATGACCATTCCCCATATTAAGTGCATTCTTTCTTCGTCTCTCCCCGAGCATGATGTTCATCTCCATCCGCATCTCTGGTGCTGCTGTATTGATGCTGACATACAGATGTAAGGAATTTCTTAATTCCACATCATTCACGGTGCATCGAGAAGGAATGCATTTTTTTATGACACAGGAAAGAAACGGAGATGTGTAAGTGTGGAAAAAATAGTTATTGTGATCAACCTTGAGAGTGTTGTTGAGGCAGTCTTTGGGATATTGTGGATGATTTTTGTTTTCTCCTTTATAAGGAATGATCACCTTGCCACAGAGAGAATGCAATGGAGTTTCACCAGACTAATCCCTGGGACGGTAGTACCGTGAGGAGTGAGGGAAGATTAATCTCTAGTGCTGTGAGAGAATGAGAGGTGTTTGCATTGAAACTGGAGGGGAAGGGACAGTCACTCACGATGTACTAAACAGACACTGATACGGCGATAAATTCCATGTTTTCTTTTACTCAGCTAATCCAGCCTTCGAATAAACTCTCCCCACGTTAATACAGTACAGTTGATATGTGATCCTGCACTGAACGTCACGCTAGCCATAATCCCGACAGCAGCCACAATACCTTCATTCGAAAACAGTTAACTATTCCCAACAACTTCTGATGTCCACGGAAAACATGGACATGTCTTCTCGGAGATGAAAGATGCCTTCTTGAGAATAGACACAAAATGTTTCGCTTCCTTCCTCAATGCCAGCAAACCACGATAAAGTATCATGTGCACCACAGGCAAAGGAGCCACAAGGTACATCGTGAAGCCGTCTCTGAGTGCAGTCTCTGCTCCATTGGTTTGTCATATTGGAGCATCAATGACAACCTTCTATTCCTGGATAAGTGTTTCAAGGGGTTGGACGGTCTCCACCTGGTCCCATGGAACAGGTTCATGTGTTTGACTGAGCACTGACTATTCCTGATTAACAGCTTAATGTGCTGACCAGACCCTTCCTCTTACTGTGGAACAAGCAAAAGGATTGAATGGGCTGTCTCTCTTCTTGTTCAGTAGTTTCGATGTGATGAACGGATTCTAGATATCCGTGTGCAACAAGCTTGAGGTGCTGAATGAGCGCCTCTTCTAATTTTGGTAATGTGCAGTATCTGGCCACCAACCACAAACATCTCCCGTTGTGCTCTGAAAGACCCCAACCAGAGGGGAGGTTACACCAGATCCCCATTCAGCTCAAATAATTAGGTGGTCCCGATGACATCCTCAGTCAAATACTGCCTTGATATCAAGGCCACTCACTCTGCCCTGAGCCCCTGTGTTTGTCTCTTGTTTCAATCAATCAGTGATGGTGTATGCATAGGGAGTGATTACCTCTCACAGAGGGACATCAATGTCAGGAATTATCTGTGCTAGAGAGTTAGGGGAGCTGCACCACTGAAAACATTTAACCAGGAGTTAGATAAGATTTTTGACCTGTCAGAGAGCCGAGGGGCGTGAATATTGGGGCATTAAAGAGGAGTTAATAGGACTCGGCAAGATGGCGGGTGATTCTCTTGAACTGCTGTGGACAGCTCTGCCTAACAGCCAAGGCCAAGTGGTACTTTTTGCCATCCCTTGCCAATTTATGTGGTGGAATTATTAGTTTAAAACCTTACAGAACACATATTTTGTACTATTTGGGAGTCGGAAGGATAACAAAGGGAAAAGGAGCAAGCAAACAGCAGCAGGGAGGACCCTCCCCTTCAGAAACAGGCATTCCAGAGGCTGCTACAGCAGCAGCAACCTCTCTTAAACCCCTTGGCAACTTAACAGACTCACATGAATTGGCTGCGTCGATGGAGAGAGTTAACTTGAAAGTTAGGGCTGCGATTGAATAAATCCTTGGGGAGATTCTTGCCCAGGTCCAACCGATCGCATCCATGCTGCAGAAGCATGAGCTGGAGATCCAGAGCCTCGGGGAGAGACTGGAGGAGGTGGAGAGTCGAACTAAGGCCTCGAAAGCTGAGAGGGAGTCCTCATCAGTCGGTTCCAGGTGCCGGAGCAAGAAGTTTGGACCTTGCAAGACCATATCAATGACGTCGAAAATCGTGGTCGGAGGATAAATCTCCGAATTGCCAGGCCCCCTGAAGGTGAGGAAGTTGAGCAGCCAATCAGTTTCATTGAAAGCTGGGTGTCAAAGTTTTTGGGCCTTCACGTCGAGTCCAGCAGGCTTCAGACTGAAAGGGCTTATTGGGCTACAGTGCACAGGGCAGGGCTCGTGCAGTGCCCCCGCTCAGTCCTCGTGTACGTCTATTCATATAAAAACAAGCAATAGGTCATAGACGTTTCCAGATCCGTGGGAAAACATCCGAAGGTGCTGCTGAACAAAGGGCCAAAAATCATGGTTTTTCCAGGATTTCTTTGCAGCTGTTATTCGAAAGAGGAAATCTTTTGATGAAGGTAAAAAGATGCTGAGGAACCTGTGCATCCAATACTCCATGAGATACCCCACGTGCTTCGTTTCAGCCACGAGGACTCAGTCTATACATTTGATTCAGTGGATAAGGCTAAAAACTTTGTGAACACTTTAAAATGGACGATTGGCCTGAAAAATACGGTTAATGTTTGTTCTCTTTTCTATCTTTCCCCATGTTTTCTCTCCCCTTTTTCTATTCCTTTCTTTCTCCCTATTAATTTCCTTTTTGGAAAGGGGGCAAAAGACTTTGGAATAAGTTGTTACTTTATTTTAATAACTAGGTTTTCTGATGGGAAATCTTGTGGATGTTCTTTGTTGTCTCTCCCCCTTTTTTGTTTGTTCTGCTTCTCTTTTAATCACAACTAGGGGTGACATGAAGCCAGGGATGGGTGGAGTGCTCATCCTGACTTTGTCTTTTTTTCTGTTGATTTAAGGATCATCTTCTTGTTTTTGTAAATTTCTGGCCTAACGCTGGGGCACAGTCCGGGTTTGAAGGAGCTGAGAAGGAGGGGGTGGGTAGGGTGAGTGCCCCCTATGGGCAGGGGGAAGAGTCTTCCATTCAAGGTTTTATAGTAGGTTTTCTTTGTAGTTTGTTTGGTAGGAATAGTTGTTCATAGTTATGATAGAGTAGTTATTGTATATATAGTTCTTCAACTCTATGAGTCTTTATTTACTTATGCTCGGCTCTTTGTAAGCAGGGTTCTCCCTCTGAGGGGTTCAAGATTGTCTGAAAGGGGATATGGCTAAGTGTCTTATTACATGGTGCACCTGGAACATTAAGGGAAGTCATTTGCCTGTTAAAAGGAGAAAAAAAGTGCTTTCTAGCCTTAAAAGTGAAAGGGTTGATATCGCTTTGTTGCAGGAAAACCATCTTGATGTTGGGGAACACCTTAAATTACGATATGAATGTTATGACCATATATTCTTTTCATCCTTTACTAATGAAAGTAGGGGAGTGACGGTACTTATCCAGAAAACTCTTCCATTCACATTATTAGAGCCAGTGAAAGATGAGCAGGGATGGTTTGTGATACTTAAAGCCCTGATACATGGGAAGGAATATGACATTTTAGAAGTCTACTGCCCTCCAGTGCATCCCCTCAAATTTTTGATTCGTGCTTTCTCTAATTTGAGTGCTTTTGGAACACGGCGCATTATTATGGGGGATTTTAATTGTCTTTTGGATCGACAGTGGACAGGATGCTTTGTGGTCCCCCAACTATTTCTTCGGAAGACAAGCAGGTGGTTGACTTATGCGAGAAGTTGGGGCTGGTGAATATTTGGCGATGTCTTCACCCTACCAGCAGGGACTTCACCTTTTTCGCAAATCCACATAAATGTCACATGAGGATTGATCGCTTTCTGGCTCCCTCGGCTCTTCTGGATTCGATTATGGGTTGTAAAATTGGGAATATAGCTATCTCTCATCACACGGCAGTAGATTTGGAGATAAAGACCCAGGGTGAAGGGCTAGGTTTGCAGCACCGGCATTTGGGCCCTTTTCTCCTTAAGGATTACAAATTCGAGCAATGCTTTTTGAAGGAGTTTCAGGAATTCTTGACTATCCACTCAGGCATGGCTAGTAGTCCGTCCATGCTACGGAAGACTGCTAAGGCCTTTGCTAGGGGATTAGGTATTTCCTATTTGGCCAGCCAGAAATGACAGAAGGCGGAACAGCAGCGTCTACTTGAGATGCAGTTGAAAGCTGCGGAGGCAGCACATTTTGCGCTGCCTTTGGTCACTAACCTACAGCAGATCACCGCCCTTTGGGCTGCCTTGAATTCAATACCGGCACAAAACGGAAAGAAAGAACTTGCTTTTCCCAAAGAAAGACTGTTCGAATATGGGGAAAAGCCAGGGAAGTATTTAACATATCTGACTCGGAAAAAGCGTGCTCCCCAATCCATTCCTACAATCAGAGACAGCACTGAGGTCCTCACATCCGATGCTAAAAAGATTAATGGGGCTTTTTAGTGCTTTTACTTTGAATTGTATCGGTCTGAAGGTTGCGAGGACAGGATGGCTAAAATGGAGACCTTTTTAAGAACCTTGTCCTCCCAGGGGTAACCTTGGAACAGGCCGCTTTCCTTAATAGCCCCTTGACAGTTCGGGAAATGCAGAAGGCCGCAGGGCAACTTCAGAGTGTGAAAGCGCCAGGCCTTGATGGTCTTCCGGGTGAAATTTATCAGGAGTTTAAGGGATTCTGTGAGGGCCGATGTTTAGAGATGTCCAATCACTCCTATATGCATGAATGCCTATCACCATTTTTGAGAGAAGCTAATATTTCCTTAATTCTTAAGAAGGGGAAGGTTCCTGAGGATTGTGCCTCATACAAGCCCATCTCCCTATTAAATTCAGATTGCGAGATTCTGTCCATGATCCTGGCGCTGAGATTGGAAATGGTGTTGCCTCATGTTATTAAAAACGACCAGACAGACTTTATAAAGGGCTGTAGGTCCTCTCATAATATTAGAAGGTTGCTGAATGTGGTCCAAGTTTGTCAGCAACGATCAATTCAGAGGTTGGTGATTTCCCTAGGTGGAGTGAAAGCATTCGACTGGGTGGAATGGACGCATTTTTTTACGTCTTAGAACAGTTTGGGTTCGGTGCAGTCTTCGCGAGATGGGTGGAGTTTTTATATTGCCACCCTCTGGCCGCGGTCATCACCAATGGGGAGAAGTCTGGGAATTTTAGGATTGGTCGGGGTAGTTGGCATGGTTGCCCCCGCTCACCGTTGTTGTTTACGGTGGTGATAGAGCCGCTGGCAGAGGCCATTCGTCAGAACGTCCACATAACTGCTTCGGAAGTGGGATCGAGGGCACACAAGATTACACTGTATGTGGATGATGTCCTTCGGTTTCTATCGAACCCGATGACCTCTGTACCTCATTCGATACAATGTATCAATTCATTTGGGGCTATTTCGGGATATAAGACTAACTTTGCAAAATCGGAGGATATGCCTTTGGGGAACCTTAAGGATGTGCCAGAAGTTGAAGGTGGCCCTAAGTTCCCTTTTAAGTGGTCACGGGCAGATTTCCGGTACCTAGGCATTTTTATTACCCCCAAGTTTGATCTGTTGTTCCGGACTAACTTGGTTCACTTGCTCGACAATATCAGGCGAGATCTTCAGAGATTTGAGGCTCTTCCAATTTCATGGCCAAGCCGAATATCTCTCATTATGATCAATGTTCTTCCTTGTTTGCTTTATACCTTGTGTATGCTCCCTATATTTTTTCCCAGGTCAACGTTGTGGAAACTTATGGGGTGGTTTGGTTCATTTGTCTGGTATCATGGGCGGCTCCTCATCAAACTTACTAACTTGCAGTTGCTACGTGGAGGGGGAGGAGTTGATTTCCCAGACATTAGAAGGGATCAATGAAGTTCTCTGCTGTCCTGCGTCTGCGAATGGATAGGTAACGATCCAAACTCAATATGGCTGGATATTGAGGCCTCCCAAGCAAATTGCCCTCTTATGAATCCATTCATCATGGATAGGATGAGGACAGTTATGAACCACATCCGGAACTCCATTGCCATTATTACTGTCAGGGCTTGGAGGGCAATGCATCAGAGTGATCTATGACTTCGCCATTTACACCTATACTTGGCGTGCCAGGGTTCCGACTTGGGATGATGAAGTCAGGGTTCGAAGTATGGGCAGCGAGAGGAGTTTCTAGTTTGGAAGACTTGTTTGAGGGGGAGGTTATGATGTCTTTTGAGCAACTGAGCTGCAAATACGGGTTGCCCAGCAGAGACTTTTACGTTTTTTTCAGGTTAGGAATTTCATCCGGAAGAAGACTATGCTTCTCATTAACCCTATAAGCCCGATCAGAGAGTTTGTTGCTACATTCCACAAGCACCCTTTCGGTTAGTGCCCTCTATCATCTGCTGGGTGGCAGGGCCTGGCAGGATATTAACCGGTTATGTGAGGTCTGGGAGGAAGAGGGAGGAGTGCAGATCTCTTCTGAAACATGGGAGAACATATGGGAGAATAGTCAAGAGATCTCAAATAGGACATGTGCTGCACAGTTAAAAGTTCTGCACAGGGCTCATCTGACACCAGAACATCTAGCAAAGTTTAAAAAAGGAGCATCTTCAGTTTCCGCCAAATGTAAAATAAGTCTAAGTACTTTTACCCATTGCTTGTGGACATGCCATAGGCTTTGTGTTTACTTGAGCTTGTGGCCGGACAGATACGGAGGGCATTGAGGACTGAAGTCAAACTAGACCTGATATCTCTCCTCTTAGGTCTACCGAATTTACCATCTTTAGACGGGCATGGGAAGAAACTATTTAATATTCTTGCATACTGCATAAAATTCCAATGAATTGGGTGTCTGAGAACCAACCGGGCTTGCTGGGATGGCAGAAATAAATTATGGAGGACATTCACTTGGACTTTTTTGACAAACATGGTGCAGCACACAACAGACTATTTTTATAAGGCATGGCAGCACTACTTGAGTTATTTGGAAACCGATTTGCCAGGTGTCTAAACTATGGTGTTTGTTTAACCAGAATGGTTAGATTTGTTAAGCCCTGGGCCCTGAAGGAGAGTCTCCTGAGTTACTATGGAAATATACACAATGCTCCTGTACCTCTGTTTGGGAGCTTTGTGCCGAGCATAACTGTTTTGTATTTTGTGATTTTTTTTTTCTTTTCGATTGGTGTTACTTTGCACAGTGTTAAAGTTTGTTTTATATTAGAGGGTAGGTTAATAGTTAGGAGACAATTGTTGTATTGTAATTTGTGTTTTTTTTTCTCTTTATTATACTGATAATTGTTATTGATTGCATTTTACAATAAGTTCATATGTTTGTAAGGTTGAAAAATTGCTAATAAATATATTTACCAAGATAAAGGAAAGATCTTGCCGGAGTTATGCTGAAAGATATTTGAATTTTGGAGAGACTAGAATATGTCACTTGCCAGTGATATTAGGAGCAGGAAGGTAATACAGAAAAAATCAACCTGGCCAAAGAGCTGGTAGGGGAGACAGCACATCTGCTCGAATTTGAATCTATTTTGTTTGACAGATATTTCCAGGGCACTACATGACAGAAAACAGGAAGAGATAATGGATGATTGTGTACTGTGTCTTTCACAGGACCAGCTTGTTTCTCCAGGCACTGAAAGTCTTTACTGGGGTCAGAGAACCTCAGAATTAATACAGAACAGACGGAGGCAATTCAGCCCGTTGTACATCCACAAACTCTGCAACTGTACTATCTGAAAGCAGAGAGTTATTTGAGACAGACTGAGAGAGAGAGAGGGAGAGAGAGAGAATGACACAAAAAGAAAGAATGTGAAGGGAGATCAACAGAGCGGATTGAAAGTGGAGCGACAGACTGAGTAAGAGGAACGGGTGTTAGACGAGAGTGAAGCTGGATAGATCAGGATACAGCATGAGAAAAATAGTCAGAAGATGGAAATATTATTTAGAAATTCCCCTGGACTGCAAACCCTTTGTCTGGTGCCATACCCTGTGAGCACTGTGCTGATACTGGCTGTCTTCCCAGATCATTTATCACCAGTAACATCACAGAGCTGGGTTGCTGACAGTGAAACAGAATACAATCGACCAATCGATTGGTTCCAGGGAGAAGGTGGATTAACTTAAATAGACTGGGCGAACAGCAGCAGGAACTGCTAACACCCCGAGATACTGTGTGTGGGAGTGGACCAAAGAATCTCAGTGAGGGAGATCACTGACATAGGGGAACTCAGCATCTCCGCTGTGGGTCAAATAATGATTGATAAAGTTTGCACAACACGTCCATGGTTTTGTAATTCACATTTCAATTTATATAGCTCAAGGTCATGAGTGTATTTTAACAATCTTATCTGTTTGTATTTTCCAGATTTTGAACAGTACGAAAAGTCACTTTGTCCCTGTATTTTGTGTTGCATAAGCATATAAAATATTACTGGGGAAGAAGGGACCTGTTCTGATGGGATGGTCTTCATCTGAACAGTGCTGGGACCAGAGTCCGAGCAAATCACATAATTAGGGCTGCGGACAGATCTTTCAACTTTTTTTGGTTTTGGGTGGGGTTTCAGTTATCAGGGAAATTAGAAAACTCGAATTAAAGGACGACGGAACAGTGCAGAACGCAGGAGGGTTTATTAAAACCTGTAGCACAGGCACAAATAGGACAGAGTGTATTGGAAGTGTAAGCAATCAAACTTCAAGCACACAGGACAGACAAATGACACTGAGAGGAGGAACGGTTAATACAGGACTGAGAGTGTTATATCTGAATGCATGCCGTATAAGAAACCAGGTAAATGAGCTTGTGGTAGAGATTGAAATTGTCAGAGGCGTGCTGCAAGGGGATCAGGACTGACAGCTGAATATTCAAGGGCATACATCCTATCGAAAAGACAGGTGGCGTGGGGGAGAGCGGTTGCCATATTAGTAAGAATGAAAATAAATCAGTCATAAGAATTCTGGTCTCGTTGCTTTTGGAAGGATGTTGTGAAACGTGAAAGGATTCAGAAAATATTTACAAGGATGTTACCAGGATTGGAATACTTCAGCTACAGGGAGAAGTTGAACAAGCTGGGGCTGTTTTCACTGGAGCATCAGAGGCTGACGAGTGACCTTATCGCGGTTTAGAAAATCACAAGGGGCACCCTTTTCCCTGGGGTGTGTGAGAACTAGAGGGTATAGGTTTACATTGAGAAGGGAACGATTTAAAAGGGACCAAAGGAGCAAGTTTTTTCATGCACAGGGTGGTGTGTGTATGGAAACAATTTGGTAGGAAGTGGTAGACATTGGTTCCATTCGAACATTCAAAAGGCATCTGGATGAGTATGTAAATAGGAGGGGTATGAAGGATATAGTCCAAATGCTGACAAATGGGACTAGATAAGGTTGGGATATCTGGTCGGCATGGACGAATTCGACCGAAGAATCTGTTTCCATGCTGTACATCTCTCTGACTGTATGACTTTAAGTAGGGTCAGATGGCACAAAATCAGAGTGGGTAGAATTGAGTATCACCAAAGATTGAAAAAGCAAGCATAGTTGGCGTTATGTTCATGATTCTGAAAAGTAGTCAGGAGCTGCGGCACAATACACACCAGGAGATAGAAAAGATGGGTAAAAAAAGCAAAGTACAGTAGTCATGGGCGATTTCAATACATGGGGGGACTGGGAAAATCAGCTTGGTAGTGTTTTGCAAGAAAAATAATTTGTGGAATATCTTCAATCGGGTTTTTTGGAGCAGCTTGTGTTGGAGCCCACTCAGGAACAGGCAATGCTGGATTTAGTTTTAAGGCAGACTATTTAATAGAACTTAAGGTTAAGGAACACACAGGAAGCAGTGATCATAATATGTTTGAATATATTCTGCAATTTGAGGTATTTCAGCTGAATAAAGGCAAGTGCAGAGGCATGAGGGAGGAGCTGGGTAGAATTGACTGGGAGAAGGGCCGAGCATGAAAAACAGTGGAACAGCAATGACAGGAGTATCTGGGAGTAATTTAGGAGACATGACAGAGATTTTTCCCAAGATAAAAAAGAAGCATGGTGCGGGGTTGGGGGTGGGTGGCGGGGAGGAGTGGGGGGAGGGGGGAGGTTGGGGGGCGGGGGTGTGGAGGTTGGGGTGAAGCGACCATGGCTGATTAGGTTAAAAAATCACACAACACCAGGTTATAGTCCAACAGGTTTAATTGGAGGCACACTAGCTTTCGGAGCTCCACTCCTTCATTGGTGTTTGTGTCAGCAGTCAGGGACAGAATCAAAGCAAAAGAGCAAGCATATAATGTGAGGAAGGGCAGAGGAAAACCAGACAATTTGGAAGCTCACAAAGATCAACAAAATAATACATATGGAAAGGGGAGATTTAATATGAGGGTAAGCTTGCCAATTAAATCAAGGAAAATTGTAAGATTTTCTTTAGATTTATAAAGGGCAAACGCGAGACAAAAGTGAACATTGAGCTGCTGGAAAATGGCACTGGACAGACAGTAGTTGGGAAGAAAGAAATTGCTGAGGACATAAATAATTTCCCAAAAATTCAAGAGTGTGAAGGGCCAAAGCTCAGTACGTCACCCATCTCCAAGGGAAACAGGGTAGAAAAGCTAAATGGGCTGAGATGGATAGATCACCTGGACCAGAAGGACTAAACCATAGAGTTCTAAGGGAGAAAGCTCAGAGGCAGTGGAGACGTTAGTGGTGATCTTTCATGAATCATTAGAATCAGGGAATGTCCCAGAGGACTAGAATAGCACTAACATAAAATCCTTGTTTAAAAAGGGAATAAGGCAGAAGACGGAAAATTACAGACCAAACAGCCTAACCTCAGTCGTTCTTAGGATCCTGGAACTGATCGGGAAGGATGAGATTTCTGAATATTTGGATGTGTATGGTAGTATATGGCAAAGTCAGCATGGTTTCATCAAGGGGGGATCATGCTTGACACATCTGCTAGAACCTGTTGAGGAATTAACGAGCAGCATAGAACAAGGAAAGCCAATGGATGTTATTACCCGGACCTCATGAAGGCCTTTGACAAGTGCCACACAGAAGGCTATTGATTATGATAAGGGCCCATGGTGACAGAGGCAAGGTGCTAGCATGGATAGAAGCTTGACTGCTTGGCAAAAAGCAGGTAATGGGAATAAAATGGTCCTTCTCAGGATGGCAGTCGGTGACAAAATGTGTTCTGCAAGACTCAGTGTTGGGTCAACTTTTCACGTTTTACATTAATGATCTAGATGACAGAACGGAGGGCATTCTGGCTACGTTTGCAGACATTATAAAGATATGAAGAGGGACAAGTAGCACTGAGGAGGCAGGCAAGCTGCAGAAGGATTTGGACAGGTTAGGAGATGGGCAAAGCAGTGGCAGTTGGAGTAAAACATGGGCTAGTATGAGGTCATGCACTCTGGTACGAAGAATAAAGGCACGGGCTATTTTCTAAATGGGGAGAAAATTCAGATGTCTGAAATGCAAAAAGTCTTGGGAATCCAAGTACAGGCGTCTCTCAAGGTAAACTTGCAAGTTGAGTCAGTAGTTAGGAAGGCATATACAATGAAGGGATTTGTTTTGAGAGGAATTGAATATAAAAGCAGTGATGTACTTACAAGGCACTAAAAAGCTCACATTTAGATTATTGTGTGCAGTTTTGGGCCCTATAGCTCAGCAGATATGTACTGGCCCTGGAGCGTGTTCCGAGAATGTTCACTAGAATGCTCCCAGGAATGAAAAGCTTAACATATGAGGAACGTTTGAGGGCCTGGGTCGATATTCGATGGGTTTAGAAGAATGAGGGGGTTCTAACTCAAACTTACAAAACACTGAATGACCTGGACAGAGTGGATTTTGGGAAAATGTGTCCATTGTTAGTAAACACTAGGATCCGAGGCACAGACATAGACCACAGCGAAGACCTTTTAAAACAGAGAGAACGAGTAACTTCTTCAGCCAGAGCATTGTGAGTCTATGCAATTCACTGCCACAGACGGCTGCGGAGGCCAGGACATTGAGTATGTTTAAGCCTGCGTAGGATAGGTTCTCGATTGTAAAGTGGATCAAGGGGTATGGGGAGAATGGGTTTGAGAAATTCATCAGCTTTGATTGATGCTGGAGCAGACTGGATGTGTTGAATGGCCAAGTTATGTCTTGTGGTCTTACGGACTTTTAAGTAATATTAGCTCTCCTCAGTCCTCATTGTAGATTTCTACGTGAATCTCTTCCTCAAATGATTTATGACGAGAAACGTTCTAATACTGATGAATGGGCTAAGTCATGTTCTCTCACTCTTGTCTCAGCAGCCATGCCCCCAATTCCGTCTGTTTTCTGTCTCCTCCCCCGTGCCATAATCACATTGCAATTGAAGTCCAGTAAGTGGCACTTCATCACAGTTGGTTGGCATTAATAAATCAACAGCATGACCCTCACCTGTCCTCTCTGATCTTGGAGCAACAATCTGAATTGCATTTGTCAGGGACAATTCTCTGTTAACATATCCATGCCGTTTGTCTATTATAACCCTATGTTGTTGTAGGCACATTTTCCTATCAGATGATCAACTATAAAAGTTATGTCAATATTTTATTTATATTGTAATGACTGATCGCTAGTTCCAGACTGCATGTTGCCAATTATAAACAGAGAAACTCAATTATGTTCTGACAATCCTCTGTCATTACTCCCACATCCAATTCAGATTGAATGATAACACACAATCAATATACCGTCTCTAATATTCCTTCCCTCAGTCATCCTTACATGTCCCATTCCGAATGTGTAACTTTTATACGTTATTTTGAAATTTAATAATAACTGTATTGAATTGAAAGGGGTTAACTGGAGCTATTTGTTCATCGACTTTGATTAACATTTGTCGCTATGAATCCTAAATGTGTCACTGGAGGATTAGCCTCTTCTTCAAATAAGGACTGTTTTCGATGTGATAGCCCATTGTATTAGCAGGACCATCACCAACAGCACGAACAGGGATCAGCAGCTCCAGAGAGAGGGGAAGGAGAGATCATAATCTGAGAAGAATAGACTGGAACGTTCCAACAACAGATCAGAATCTGAGAACGTTTGACTGGAATATTCCAACAATGGACAGGAGTTTATGCTTTGGTCTTTACTACCTTTCTCAGCCTTGGATATCATTAGCATCACGGATCGAAGATATCCTTTGGATTATACAAGGTGGTTACTATCCCATCCTCGCTATAGTCGGTGTTCCTAGTAAGTCATTCTCTTAGTGTATTAAACCGGGTTGAACTGTGTTTCTGCTCATGTTAGGTAAATTTTGGAAAAGGTGAAATCAGTGTCTTCACTTACAATCAAAAAATCCCTCCGTGATAAATTCGATAAAGCAAATTACTATTTATAAATTGCTCACTGATATGCGAGAAAGAATGGGACTGTTCTCAAACTCCATAATCCTTATAGCCCTGCACAGATCTACATTTCCATATCCTCCCCACTCACTAATCCTGCCCAGTACCACCATTGCGATGCACCGGTCTTCTCGTCAGCCTCAGTGCAACTTCTGAAAAAACTTCTTTATTTGTGTCACTATGGAATCTGGATTCACCTGTTTACAGTCCCTTCTAACCACATGTCCTTGACAAGATAATTGTACTTGAGATGTTTAACTTGTTCTCTCCATAGAATCTGTCAGACAGGAAGATAGTGCATGGTAGTCAAGTGATTGACTCTTAATGTAGAGGCACAGAATAATAATCTGTTGATGTCTCATGAATCAAAATGATGCAATTTAAAATAAATCATCATCATTTATAATAAACAGAAGCCCATTTGCTTGCGTCATGTCCTTTAGAGAAGGCAATGGGTTATCCTTCCTTGGTCAGGTCTCTGTGTAACTGCAAACCCATAGCAATGTGATTTACTCTTTCCTGTCTAGTGGAACAGATGAACCAGATTCTCAGTTCAAGATAGGGATAACATGCTGGTCTGACCAGGGCTTCATATACTTCGTGAAAAAGAACATAAGTAAAGGTAACTCCCTTCTGTTTCTGTTTCTGTTTCCCATATTCCTACTGCTCATTTTCATCAGGTAGACAGCTATTCCTTATTTTAGGTGTATTTCATCATATTGAGTTTGTCCCTGAGAGTGATGTACACCTCGATAGGCACCTCTGATGTTGGTTTTATTGACATACAGATGTAAGGAAGTTGTACATTTCGCATCAGTGGCAGTGTATAGAGAATGGTGTTTTTTAACGCCATAAGAAAGAAATGGAGACGGCGAAGTGAGGGAAAGTAATTATTGTGATAATCCCTGAGTGTTGTTGAGGCATTAGTTAGAATATTGTGCACAGATTTTCTCTCCTTTATAAGGAATGATCTCCTTACCACAGAGAGAGTGCAAAGGAGTTCCACCAAACTAATCCCTGGGATGATGGTACCATGAAGAGTGAGTGAAGATTAATCTGTCGCACTGTGAGAGAATAAGATGGGATTGCATTGAACCTTCAGGGGGATGGACAATCACACATGATGTTCTAAACAGACACTGATACGGTGATACATCCCATGGCTTCTTGTTTGTTACTGAGTTTATGAAATTCTAGATACATTTAGTACCTCAGAGAACATTCCACCCAACCACCCCCACTCCCCATATCAATGAGAGAGCAGGAAATCCAGACTTTGAATAAAAACACCGCAAATTAATCCAGTACATTTGGTGTGTGATCCTGCACTGAACGTCATGTTATCCACAATCCCAACATCAGCCACAATACCTTCAAACTAAAACAGTTAGCTATTCCCACCAGCTTCCGATCCCCACGGAGAACATGGGTCTGCCTTTTCGGAGATGGAAGATGTCTCCTTGAGACTTGACATAAAACATCTGGGTTCCCTCCTCACTGCCAGCAAACCACGTTAAAGTAGCACATGCACCACAGACAATGGAGCCACGATGAACATTAGGATCTGCTCCTGTGATTTGTCATGTTGGAGTATCAGTGACATCTTCCTGTTCCTGTATAAGCCTTTGCGAGGCTGAATGGCCTCTTCCTGGTCACGTCAAACAGTTTAGAGAGACTGTTTGGGCTCCACCTGTTCCTGTTTATCAGTTCGATGTGCTGACCAGACCCCTCCTCTTCCTATGTAACAGGCACGAGTATTGAATGTACTGCGACTCTTCCCGTTCAGTAGTTTTGATGGGCTGAATGCTAGCTCATATTCGTTTGAAACCGGCTTGAGATGCTGAATGAGCTCCCCAGTTAACTGTGGAAATGTGCAGTGTCCGGCCATTTTGTCACATGAATGTTACGGACACTTTAACAGCACGGGCCTGAATGAAGTCCAGGTCTTGCTGCACGTAGACACAGACTGCTTCAGGAGCTGAGGGGAGGGGTGGGGGGGGGGGGTGATGTTGTGAACATTGTGTGATCTTCAGAGATCATCCCCATTTCTGATGTTACAATGGGGAAGGACAGTGATGACGCAGCTGAAGACGATTGTATCGAGGAAGCTACCCTGAGGATCTCCTGCAGGGATGTCGCGGGACTGAGAGGATGATTTTCCACCAACCACGAACATCTTCCTCTCTGCGATGGCTGACCCCAACCAGGGGAGAGATTGTGGCTGATTCCTATTAAATGTAATTTAGTTAACGTTCCGGAGTCAACTCTGGCCTTGATATTAGGGTCTGTCTTGGGAGCGGAACCTTCTCACAGAGGATTGTGAATGTCAGGAATTATCTGGTACATAGAGTTCGGGGAGCTAGATCACTGAAAGGATTTGTAGAGGAGGTAGGTGGGTGTTGTGGTTCCGTTCGCCGAGCTGGAAGTTTTTGTTGCAAACGTTTCTTCCTCTGGCTAGGCGACATCATCATCAGTGCTCTGGAGCCTCCTGCGAAGCGCTTCTTTGATGTTTCTTCCGGTATTTATAGTGGTCTGTCCTTGCCGCTTCCGGGTGTCAGTTTCAGCTGTCCGCTGTAGTGGTTGGTATATTGGGTCCAGGTCGATGTGTCTGTTGATGGAGTTTGTGGATGAATGCCATGCCTCTAGGAATTCCCTGGCTCTTCTCTGTCTGGCTTGCCCTATGATAGTACTGTTTTCCCAGTCGAATTCATGTTGTTTGTTGTCTGAGTGTGTGGCTACTAGGGATAGCTGGTCGTGTCGTTTCGTGGCTAGTTGATGTTCATGTATGCGGATTGTTAGCTGTCTTCCTGTTTTTCCTATATGGTGTTTTGTGCAGTCCTTGCATGGTATTTTGTACACTACATTAGTTTGGCTCATGTTGGGTATCGGCTCCTTTGTTCTAGTAAGTTGTTGTCTGAGCGTGGCTGTTGGTTTGTGTGCCGTTATGAGTCCTAAGGGTCGCAGTAGTCTGGCTGTCAGTTCCGAAACGCTCCTGATGTATGGTAGTGTGGCTAGTCCTTTTGGTTGTGGCATGTCCTAAGAGATAGACCACGGAACGAGGTCAAAACCGAGTCTTCACTGCTCCTGAGGATGAGGACCCTACAGATAGTACAACACTAAAGTGTAATAGGGTGACCTTATTTCAGTGTGAGACCCGTTATATTAAACTGTGTTAACCTAACATGACATCGCCACCTCTTTTGAAACACAAGGACAGAATCATTAGGATTAGACATAAACCATTCAGCCCTCTAAACCTGTCCAATAGGACCACTGACCCTTTTCAATCAAATATGTATTAAACTCATTCTCTGTCCCAGGAAGAGAATAACTGATAGCATGACACCACACGAGCATTAAAAACGCAGAATTAGGCCATTCGGCCAATCGACTCTGAATGCCATTTAATACTGGCTTAGAGGTTTCTCAACATCATTCTCCTGCCTACTCTCTGTAACTCTTGACATGCTTATTCATCAAAGACTTATCTATCTCTGCCTTATAAGCACTCGTATCTGTGTCTGTGTGCTTCCATATGTGTACTTGTGTGTGCTTGTTCATGTGTCTGTGTATTTGTGAATTTATGTGCTGACATCGGTTCATCTGTGTATTAGCCTGTACGTTTTACTTGTGCTTGTGCCTATTTGTGTGCGACTGTCTATGTCTCCGTATGCCACTAGTTGTGTGCGGTTCTATCTTCCTATAAGTACTGTGAGTGTCAATATATTAGCGTGTTCACGTGTGTCTCTGAATATTTTTGTGTTTGTATCTCTCTGCAATGAGATATTTGTTGTTTTAGGAGGGAGAAAATTGTGAGAACAGACAGAGTGATTAAAGTGCGAATTGCCCTTCACTGAACATTGTTTTTTACACAGTTGGAGGGATATGGATGCCACGCAATCCCCATACGACACGTCCCAGTCCGCTCCGGCTCGTACCAGGGTCCTCCTTACATGGCGCTGGGGGTGGGGAGGGTGGAGAATGGGTCAGATATCGGGTGCTCTACCACGTGGCTTGGTCCTTTCCCTCCTATTACAGTCCGTTTCTCCTGGAATGGGAGAACGGCGGGGAGGAGTGATGGTGGGGGTGTGTGGCCCTGCTGTTAGTGCTGGTGTAGGTGGAGGGGGAGGGGGAATGGTGAGGTTTCCGGAGGGAGTCAGTCCACAGTGTTGTATCCATGCAGTGTTATTAGTGGTGGGTGTATAGTGGAGGGAAAGAGAGCGCGCGGGTTGGGGGTGGCATGGAAAAGATGCTGAATTCAATAGTGAGAGTGGTAGTGCGTGAGCCTTATTTGGAGATAGAGTGTGAGCCTTGTTAGGGGGTAGGTGCTATAACAGGTAGTGAGTGTAAGGGAGCAGAGAGAGTACGGTAACAGTTAACCTGACAGAGTTGGGAGGATATCGATACTTGTCCTGTGATGCTGGTCATTACTTCAGATCATGTCAGCGTCGAGGTGAACCTCCCCGAATGTCTTGTCCAAGTCTATTACTAATAACGCCACTGACCCTATCCCTCAGAATCCACAGAATCAGTTTGGGTGGATCTTACAAATAGGAAGGAGAAGCAAGCATTGGTGTATTATGTATCTAAACCAATGCTCTCGTGCAAATTCTGTGCATTGTATACTCTGGAAATTAGAGATGCAAACATTGTGGGTGCTGCAGTATTATTGAATGATCTTAAATTGCATCTAAATTGCGTTACCTAAGCGACTGCTAATGTTGTGAAAAATAAATTCCATTAGCGTAAAACAGGTTGGTTGAAGAGTATGTTGTCACTCTAACAAGAGAGGAGGTTATTTTTGATTTGGTGTTGTGTGGTCAGAAGGACTCATTAGTAACCTTGATCTGAGGACTAGAGACGTTAATATGTTGTATTTTACACGGCGCTTGCATACAATATCGAATGTTTGAGCGTGAAGTGGTAGACACGCAATGGTTGTTAGAGTCATAGAACCATGGAGCCCTGTAGCTTGGACACAGGCCCTTTGGACCAAAGTGGTCCGTGCCGACCAAAATGTCCATCCTGCTCATTCCATTTCGCTGTCCTTGCTCCTTATTCTTCTAAATCTTTCCTATCCGCGTATTTGTCTAAAAGCCTTTTGAACGTTGTTAATGCACGTGGCTCAACCAAACCGCTGTCTGCTAATTCCATATGTGCACCAACCTCTGCGTAAAAAAAGTTGGCGCTCAGGATCCAATTTGTTCTTTCACCTCTAACCTGATGTCCTCCAGCCCTTGATTCCCAAAACTGGGAACAAGAATGAGTGCATTCACCTTATCCACGCATCTCATGATCTGATACATTTCTATACGATTTCCCTTCAGTTTCTTACACTCAAAGGAAAATACTCTTGCCGGTTCAAACTCTTCCTACAACTCAGACCATTGAGTACTGGCAACATCCTTGTAAATTTCTTCTGTCCTCTTTCCAGTTTAATCACATCCTTCCTCTGACAAAGTGAACAAAACCGAACACAATACTCTAAGTGCATGCCTCACCAGCCTCCTGTCCAACTGCAATATAACCCACCAACTTCTGTACTCAATGTCCTGACTGATGAAGGTCAGTGTGCCAAAAGCCTTTTTCACTGCACTGTCCACATGCAACTACTTTCAGAGAACCACGGATCTCAGCTCCATGGTCCCTCTGTTCCTCTACACTCCTTCAGAGTCTAACATTCACCACGAAATGCCAACCTGGATTTGACATTCCAAATTGCAACGCCCCACATATATCTACATTAATCTCCATTTGCCATTTCTCGGCCCACATCCTCAGCTGATAAAGGTCCTACTGCAATTTCTGATAACCTTTCTCACTGTTCACAGTACTGCCTATTTTATTTTCATCAGCCTAATTACTAATCATGCTTTGCACATACTCATCCAAACCATTGATAGAGCTAACAAACAGTAATAGGCCCAGCACCGAGCCCTGAGACACTTCACTCGTCACAGGCCTCCAGTCCAACAAGCATCCTTCCAGTATTTGCTTCTGCTTTCTTCCATCAAACCCATTGAGTGTCCAATTTGCCAGATCCCCCTGAATTCCATGCCATCGAACCTTTCGGAGCAGCTTATCATGTGGAACCTTATCAAAGGCCTTCCTGAAATCTAGATAGACTATGTCTACCACCCTACCACCTTTTGAGGTCCCTTCCTCAAAAGAACGCTAAAGATTTGTGAGCCATGATATCCTTTGCACAAAGCAGTGCTGACTGCTCCTTGTGAAACCGTGTCTTTTCAAATACATGCATATGTTATCTTTCAGAACCTTCTCAAGGAATTTAAATGTCACAGTTGTTAAGTTAACTGGTCTATAGTTCACAGGTTCTTCTTCGCAGCCCGTCTTGAACAAGGGCAAAGCGTTCACGACCCTCTAGTATTCTGGGACCTCCCCCATGGACAGCGGTGATGCAAAAAGATCAGCCAGGACCCCGCAATATCTTCTCTCGCCTCGTGCTGTGTTCTTGGATACACCTGTTCAGGACCAGGAGATCTACAGAAATCCTGCAATGTCTGAAAAATATGTCTATTTCTTTATGGTAGAATCACCAAAGAAAGGGCAAGTGACTTCATGAAGGCTAACATAATAAATTAAAGATTATATTAATCATAGGAAGTGAACTCAGAAGAATTTTAGACATTGTGGCAACCAGAGAATTCTCATAAATTTGTTTGTGTGGAGTTTGCATATTCTCCCCGTGTCTGTGTGGGTTTCCTCTGGGTGCTCCGGTTTCCTCCCACAGTCCAAAGATTTACAGGTTAGGTGAATTGGCCATGCTTATTTGCCCAAAGTGTTCAGGGATGTGTAGATTAGGTGCATCATTCGCAAAATGTGAAATCGGATGGGAATGGGTCTGGGTGGTTACTCTTCGGAGGGGCAGGGTGGACTTGTTGGGCCCATGGGCCTTTTCCACACTGTGGGCTTTTAATAATTCTGTGAAAGAAGAACATACAGACTACATAAATCTAAAATCTGTATTGCAAAGAAAACAAAATAAAAGCAGGGTCAAATGTGGGATTTTGTAATCAGGAGAGGAGAGGTTATTGAGGAGAACATGGAAATGGCCAAGAAAATAACCAGTTAATTTGCATCTGTCATCACGGAGGAAGATCCAGAAAATTGCTGAGAAATACTAAGTGATCACATGGAACTTGTGGAACTAAAAACATAAAGTCAATTCATATCAGTAACAAGATAGTAGTTGAAGGCTAGCATAGTAGTATTGTAGCTGGGTTGAGCATTGCTAAGTCTGATGAGCCAGTTGTACTTCGTATTAAAATATTAGAAATTAATCAGCTGACCAATTAACTTGACATCTGTAGGCAAACTGATTGAACCTATTATGTAGGATCTGATATTGGATATTTAGAAATTAACAGCAACATTGGAGAGAATCAGTACGCACTGACAGAGTCTGACAAGAGTCTTCATACTTGACAAACTTCAGAATGATTTGAACTTGTTTATTACAACATAGAAATGGCATATTTCGATTTTCAGAAGGTTTTTTTTCATCAGAACTCATGCAGTGAATTCATAAATAAAGTAATGTGAATGGTAATTGGAGAAATATATAGAAGTGAAAACTTAAAGTCAGGTTCGCCTTCATTTAAGAGAATCAGAACATTGTCGGAAGGTTATGCTGAAGCAGTATCACAGCTTGTTAATGAAACTGTACATCGAGGATTGAGTCCAGTGTTGGTGACCCAATCTGAGAAAGGTTATACTGACACGGAGGGTGTGCAATGGACATTCTCCAGATTAATCCCTCAGATGGTGAGATTGCCTGATGTGGAAACTCAGCCTGTGTTCTTTCGAGTTTCAAAGAATGAGAGGTGATCATAGTGACATTTAGAAAAGTCACTGAACATATGACAAGTTGGAAATAAACAGGAGTTTTCTCTGGCTGCCTACTCTACATATAAGGCAAATAATTGCAGGTAAAGGATAGACCATTTCCGACTGCAATAAGAAGGCAATTCTTCATTTGAAGGGGACTGACGAACACAGCGACATGGAACTCTGCTGGCAGGAAATATTAAGGAAAATCCCCAGATATTCTACAGGTACATCAAGTGGAACAGAATAACCAAGGAACAGGTAGGACTCATTAATGACTTGCCAAGTTACATCCAAATCTTAGTGGTAGGAGACAGAAGATCTGCTGGTAGAAGTCTGTTTGTTTGACTGGAGACCAGTATCCAATCGTGTACCACAGGGATCAGTGCTGTGTCTCATATTATTTGTGATTCGGAGATGTCAGTGCTGGACTGGCTTGGGCAAAGTTTAAAAATTGCAGAACACTAAATGATCGTCCAACAGTTTATTTGGAGGCACGACCTTTCGAAGAGCATAATCACGCGATGAACAAGCAGCGATGCGAAAGCTTGTGTGTCCGAATAAAACTGTTGGATTATAACCTGGTGTTGTGTGATTTTTAATTTTATTATTTGTAGTATTCATAAATGATGCAGCTGTGAATATCGAGGGGATTGGGGTGAGTGTGATAAATCAATTTGCGTTTGACACAAAATTTGTCTGGTTGGTTGGCAGTGACGAGAAGGCTTTATATTAACAGGAAGATACAGATGGAATGATCAAATGGGTGGATCAATGGCCGATGGAATGTAACCCTGATAAATATGAGGCGATGTACTTTGGAAGAAGGAACAAGACAGGAGAGGACTCAATGGATCACACCGCACTTCCTGAGAGGACTCTGGCATGTTCACCCAAACTCGGCACTGAACCATCACTCAGCTTGATGATAATGGCAGACTGGGGGATTATCCTGGGAGAAAGGTTATGGATTGTGATTGAATGCAATTCTGCTGCGACTGCTGCTGAGATCAACAGCATCACATGATAGCCCAGTGTGAGCTGCAATATCTGCAAATCAAGTCTAATGACTTTCTCCCAGTTCACACCATACCCACCGTGTGGGCGGCACGGTGGCACAGTGGTTATCACTGCTGCCTCACAGCGCCTGAGACCCGGGTTCAATTCCCGACTCAGACGACAGACTGTGTGGAGTTTGCACGTTATCCCCGTGTCTGCGTGGGTTTCCTCCGGGTGCTCCGGTTTCCTCCCACAGTCCAAAGATGTGCGGGTCAGGTGAATTGGCCATGCTAAATTGCCCGTAGTGTTAGGTAAGGGGTAATTGTAGGGGTATGGGTGGGTTGCACTTCGTCGGGTCGGTGTGGACTTGTTGGGCCGAAGGGCCTGTTTCCACACTGTAAGTAATCTAATCTAATCCATTCACCCATCAGTCCTGTACTCAGTGACCCAACCTGGTTTCTGATGTGCAAAAACATCCAGTTTCATAATCTCATTCTGCTCAGGGTCTCTCCCTGATGTCACGCCTCTAATTTGTTACATTACTCAAATACTTGAACATATTAATCTGAATCATTTTCTTTCCCATCATAACATCGTCTATGTTTGAAGTGAATGTTTTTTCCTCTGTTTTTCTCCCTGACCATGATTAAAACCTCAGTTTTAGAGCCAGTGAACTTGTGCACTTTGTATTTTTGTTCACTTCCCAATGTACAGCGCTCTGTGCTGGACAGGGCGTTTAAGCAGATTCAACACATCTGTTGAATCAAGATATCAGCTGAGGATAAAACATTCTCTGCTCAAAATTGTATTTCATAACGGGGCAAGTGTTTAGAAGTGTTTGGCTGAATACAATAAAGTGAGACAAAGTGAAATAGCCAGAATTACTAATTGCTATTGGTTATAAAATAAGTGCATATTTTTGCAGGAACTCAGGCGGTTGAATGACTGAAAGTTCCTGTACTGGAAAATGGGAATTCTTTGAAATACTATTTGGAATTTTCCACATTCAAAGTATGTGTGTGTGTGTATAAGCGAGCAGATACTGCACTGAGCTGGGTGGTGAACTCAGACCATGCTCGGTGTGGCTGGTGATGAGGTCTCCTCTGGGAAGAGAATGGACCCCCCTGTACTAGCCCATCCACTAGGACCTCTCTCCCCTGTTGAAAATTTGTGGTGTTAGTTTCCCCTTATCTGCCATGCTCGGGGTCAATTGTGCAGGGTGGCTTCAAACTGAGGAAGTTCAACAGTGTGCCCAATAGCCTTTGAAAGATGGCACAAGTGTCAGTGATTATAGAATTTCCAGGGACATCAGTACGATGGTGAGTCCCTCCAGACATCTTAGGTTGGCATTGAATGTGAGGAACACTATGAGATTGATGGGTAGTTAATTAGGTGAGTTTGATAAGATAGCACCCTGAATCTAGTTCAGTCTCATACAGACAATCACGCTGTCACACTCAATAAAAATATCACTGAGACAAACTACTGTTAGATTTAGCCCAATAAGTCAAAGTCTCTGCTGACCCTTCACCCAGTTACAAAGTTGCAAAACAAATGTTCATCTAAAACTCTCCCTCATCTTTATTGACTCCAACATTCCCTTCACCTATCATTCCGAGGAATACTGACTCATGTTGCAGGATGCTATCGAAATGTCTTCATTTCAGCATTCTGCAACCAGTGATGTTACATGAAATTGTCTCTCAATCTCCCTTTCGCTTTTTTCCCCAAAATCCTTTTGATTGTTGGTAGTTCAACTGATTTCCCGGCCATCTCCCTCTGGCAGAAACTAGAAAATACGGACTAGGCAATAAGGACTCTGTATCAGAGTGATCATGTAACTAGATGGTAATTCAGAGGCATGGGCTGTGACTCCAAGGCAGTGTTTAAAATCCTACCACAGCCGATGATAGAGCTGAAATTTGAATGACAAAAATTGGAATGAAACCTAATTTCAATCGTGGAAACCAGAAACAGTTAAGATTTATTTTCATTATTTCCCTGATAGTCTTTGCTAAAGAAACTTAACATTATTACTCAGTGTGAACTCAGTGTGATTTCAGACCCACAACAACATTGATGGCTCCATTTTGTCTTGACAAATCGCCGCGTTGTCAAGGACAATCAGTGATGGACAACAAATACTGCCCTTGCCCGTGATGCTGGCATTCTGAGAAACAACAGCATGAAAAGTGAAATAAACCAAGGGACGGTGGGTGCTAGAGATCGAAAATAAAATTCTCCAGCGTCTGAAAGTGTTGGAGAATCTCAGCAGGTATGGCAGCCTCTGTCAGGAGAAATGCAGATAACGGTTTGAGTCCAGTTACCCTGCTTCATAACTGAAAGCAAACTGGGAAATAATATTATTTATCCTGGTATCATGGAGGGTTGGCTTGGAGAGAGAGGTGGGGGCCAGGTGTAAATTGAATGGATGGAGAAATGGCCAGAAAAAGAAAGGAAAAGAAATGAAAGTGAGCAAAGGGATTGCTGATGAAAGGAAAACAGAATGGGAAGTTATTCGCACATTTCCCCGTTTCCCATATTCCTGAATATCGCATCCATTTAGATTTTTCCCAGTTTAAAGTGAGTTTGTTTCCCTCTATCTCTCTTCTCTGAGTGTGATGATCAAATCCATTAGCAATACTGGTGCTGCCCTTGTAGCTGCTGAGATGTAGAGAAAGGTAATGTTACATTGTCAACTGCTTCTTTGGAGAGAGAAACTGTTAGTGTGGGAGTGTGCAGAGATGCAACGCTTTCTCAGCCAGGAAGAGAAACTCAGGAGTGGAAATAGTTTTCAACACTGAGCGCGTGCACGTTCCGTGTGGGGAATTGACTTGTTCCTGACATTGGAAAATCAACGAAGTTTCTGTGGATGCTTATCTCGTGTTTGTATTGTCAGCTGCTGGGTCTGGTGACCCCACCTCTATACTCTGCATTTACAGAGTGTCTGTGTCCATGGTAAACAAATGGAGATGAGGCTCCACAGAAGGGAAGCTCTATCAATAGGGTGGTGCAGGACAGTGCATTATCTTTTCTTGGATTTCCCGGGACATTTGTCTGAGTTGGACCAGGAGTCAGGTATGAAACCAAAATTGCGGTGGTCACTGAGCTGTGTCCCCTCCTTCAATATACTGTGTAGCCTCACACCAGTGACAGGACTGTGCTGATGTTCACCATGAATTAAACTGGATTAATTCTGGAACTTTCCAGGCAGGAGTGAGTAACATATCCATCATCACTGGAGTGCAGTCCTCCGATATATTCACTGGCTGACAGAACCCATCTGTCTGCTGAGAACAATACATTGTGTCCATCTCTCTAAGAATGATACAGAAAGAAACTTCCAGAAATACAAGGGTACAGAGTGATTGGTGAAAATGAGGAACAGTAGGTAATTAGAATGACTAAAAGGTATGTCTTTCAAAATCTCATTGGAATTAAGGTTGGCATTATGCTGCATCTGATGAGCTACATCCCCAAGTATTGAGGAGGTGGCAGTAGAGCGAGTGAAAGAATTTACTGATTGTTCTTCAAAGCTGGTTAGATTCTGGAAAGGATCCTCCAGACTGGAAAGCAGCTATTGTACAACGAGTGAAAAATCACACAACACCAAGTTATAGTCCAACAGGTTTAATTGGAAGCACACTAGCTTTCGAAGCGACGCTCCTTCATCCGGTGATAGTGGAGCTCTCGATCATAACACAGAATTTATAGCAAAAATTTACAGTGTGATGTAAATGAAATTATACATTGAAAAATTGATTGGCTGTTTCGCCTTTCATCTGTTAGTGTACAGTGATAGTTTCATTTCGTTCATGTGTAAATCACAAAACCTCTTTTTTAACTTGTATTCTTGGGTTAGCTGTTAACAATGGTGATAGCTAGACAATATGTTGAAGGTGTTGGCCTCCTGTGTTCTTTCTCTATGCCTATTGATTCTCATCAAAAAAGTGAGATAACGGAGTGTTACATAAATTCGTGCAGTGTTTGAGCTCAGAGTTCTACATGAATGCATGCAGTTTTTGAGCAATGTACAATATAACCCGGCAACACCTTCAACATATTGTCTAGCTATTACCATTGTTAACAGCTGACCCGAGAATGCAACTTTGAAAAAAATGTTTTGTGATTTACACATGAAAGAAGTGAAATTATCACTGTATTCTAACAGATGAACGGGTTAGCAGACAATCAATTTTTCTATGTATAATTTCAGTTACATTACACTGTGAATATTTGCTACAAGTACTGTGTACGCTCGAGCCATCCACTATCACCTGATGAAGGAGCATTGCTCTGAAAGCTAGTGTGCTTCCAATTAAACCTGTTGGACTATAACTTGGGGTTGTGTGATTTTTAACTTTGTACACCCACGTCCAACACCGGCATCTCCAAATCATTGTAAATCTAAATATTTAAAACAGGACGTAGAGAGTCAACAGCAAACTAAACAGTGGTTAGCTTGATGTAAACTGTGAGAAAAACATTAGAACCTTTTGTGAGGAATGTGAAAACTAGACACTTGGAAAATAATGACATGATTCGGTAGAGTCAATCTAGATTCAGGAAGAGGAAATGATCTTGATCTTTGATAAACCTGCTGGATTTTGTGGAGGTTGTCCATTGTGATATCGAAAATCGAGAACCAGTGGGAATGAAGTGTTTGAATTTTCGGCAGACATTTGACATGTTTGAATAGGGGTGAGTGGGGAATGTCAGAGTCCATGGGTAGGTAGTGGTGGAATACACCGAATGTAGTAAAAGTTGGCTAATCGAGAGAATGAAGAGAGTCGCATAATTATCTGGAGTGAAGGCTTTGGAGTATCAGAAGGATCAGTGGTTGGGTAATAGCTCTTTGCAAGATATAAAATATTTCAGATACGAACAACAAATATCATCATTCACATTTATGTCCATTAAATAGTGAGATATTGGGAAGTGTTGTTGTTGAACCAGACCTGGATTTGCATCGTCATAAGTCATAAACAGAATTTTTATTGAGCAGGAAGTAAATGATATGTGGCTCTTTATGCAAAAATGATTAAAGTACCAGAGTAAATAATAGTGTTTTGTTGAGAGACAGTGAGGTGTATTGTGTACAGGTTTAATCAGCTTTATAAATAATGATCTTATCAGCGATTCAGTCCAAAAGGGTTTTACCAAAATAAAGCCTGGCATGATGCTGCCATGAGGAGAAACGAAGAAACTTAATAAAGTGTGTTAAGGTGTTTGTGAGTTTATATTTTAAAAAAATGCTGAAGCACATTGAGCGTTGAAGATACAAAATTGCCTTATTACACCAATTAAAGGAATGCCCAGGCAAATTCACATTTCCTATGTATTGGAGTGCAAATATATCCACTGTAAAAATATTGGCTGGTGCCTGTTCCAGTCTAGGAGAGATCTGAACCGTAGCACCATGTAGATTATGATTTTTGAGGGTGGTGGTGGTGGGAGGTTCAGCCAGTTACAGTATTGCAAACAGACAACGCAGCAGAATGATTTAGCCTGCGATAAGAAAACATGCATCATTATCCCTCACTACGAACTTCACGAGAGCAATGGGTGACGGGAAATGTGGTCAATAGCCTGCAGTGCCAACATTCAATCCAGTCAAGTAGTTTTTGTGAACTGAAGGAACCATACTGAAAAGGGTTAAATAGAGCTGTTTGTTCAGTGACTGTGATTGATGCCAGTCTCCATGCATCCTAGTTGTGTCACTGGATGTTTTCCGGCTCCTATTAGTAAGGGGCCTCTTGCAATGGTTTATGCAATTGTAGCAGCAGATGCATTAACTCCAGCGCTCAAAGGGATCAGCACCTGCAGAGACAGAAAAAGGAGATTTCAACATCTGAGAATAGTCTGGAATGATCCATTAATGGATCAGAATCTGAGAACATTAGACTGGAATGCTGCAACAATGGACAGGAGTTTATCCTTGGGTCTTGTCTATTTTTCCGCGTCTTGGCTTCCATTACCATATCGGATATATGGTGCACTGATGATTATCCAGGCGGGTTACTATCCTATCCTCGCTATTGTTGGTGTTCCTGGTAAGTTTCTTCATCTCTATCCGTTTATTAATCTCTTCAACCATGGTGAACTTCGTTACTATTTCTGTTATCTATATTTGACAAAGACAAAATCTATTGTCTTCAGTTTCAAATGCAAATTCGATTAATTACCCTCAAATTTCAGAACCGCCCACACACCGACCCTCACAAACATCTGAGAACGAGAATGTTCACAATCCCGAATTTAAATAAATAAAATTCATTTATGTCTCGGTATTCTGTCCATCACAAAACCTATCCACTGCCAGCTCGATTATATGCCCAGTCACAATCTTGACTTCAATGCTGACGCTTAATAAATCATGATCTATACTTTGGTAAAATTCAGACATTATGGTTACACCTCTCCTTTAAGCAATCTTTCAGTTGCAAATATTTCGATCACAACTTTGTTCCTGTCTCTAAAATAACTTAATGATAGGAACACTCTCTCAGAGCAGTAATGTCGGAAGAAATGTAATTCAGATGCACAGGTTATTACACAGAAATGTACTATTCCACATCCTACCACAGACGATGTCAGAAAGCAAATACAAAAGACAGGAATTGGAAATAAAAGCAAGTTTTACGAATAACAATCATAACATCTCCAGCATTTTGTCTATACATTTATCGATTTCACTGATGTCCTTTGGTGAATAGATCTTGCGTTACTATCTGGTCTGGCTTAAGATTGATGTGAGACCCACAGCAATGTGCTTGGTTCTGTACTGCCTGAGAGATTGACCTCGCAGTAAATGACATTTGGTTAGGTCAAAAAATGCTGCCCCTGTCAGTGATGCAGACATTCCAAGTAATAACAAAATTAAAGGTTAGATAAAGCAAAGAATCGTACAACAGATCAGAAACAATAAATAACGAGAAAGTGCCAGACAAACTGAGCAGATTTGGCAGCCCCCTCGGTTCGAAAGAAAAATAGAATTGGCAATTCGATTCTAATGACCATACATCAGAACTGAACACAGTTGGGAAATAATGTGTTTGATGTTGGTGAAACCGACATCTATTATGAAAGGGAGAATGACTGAGTTGAATAGATGGAAAAAGAGAGAGATAGAGAGAACGAAGCAAACAAACAGATTGCTGATGCTTAGCTGGGATGTAAATAAAACATGAAATTAAACCTTACTTATGTTTCTCCTGTTCCCATATTACTGATAATCATGACCATGTAAGGTATATGTCCCTGTTTAACGTTATTTATGTCTGTGTTCTCTCTTCCCTGAGTGTGAACATCATATTTTATGTATTAATGGGATGCTGGACCTGTATTTAATTCCCTTCCCTCATTGTACTTGAGAAGGTGTTGGTGAGCTGCCTTCCTGACCCTCTGCAGTCAGTGGGCTGTAAGTAGTCAGTGCTGAGGTCCATGCGGTTTCATCTCTTTGAGGCTTTGAAGTGAGTGATATAACTGAGTGGCTGGCTTGGCCATTTCAAACAGCAACTGAGAGTTAACCACATTGCTGTGGGTCTGGAGTTACATGTAAGCCCGACCAGCTGAAGAAGGTAGATTTCCTTTCCTGAAGGGCATGAGGGTGCTCGGTAGGACAATCGACAATTGGTTCATTGTTTCATTTGATTCTTAATTCCTGATATTTCATTGAATTCAATTTCCAACATTTGCCGTTGTGGGATTTAGTTCCGGTGTCTGGGTCATTATATGATCCCTAGTTCCATACTCAGAGATAATACAGTGGGATCATCGCCTCCTCAGTATCTCCAATCAACTCCAATGGCAACAGTGATGTTGTTGTTGGTGTGACTTTGCTTCATAAGGCAAATAAATGATTTGCAAAAAATGCCATCCTTCTCATTGTGTATTTATGAGAAGGCGAGATGATGGGAAATGCTCTTGGTGAAAAGGAGCTGGATGTCCTTGACCATGGGGCACTAACAGAATCCCTACAGAGCAGTCGGGTACTGGCAGGTGGGACTACATTGGGTTGGGTTATCTGGTCGGCATGGACGGGTCGGTCCGAAGGATCTGTTTCCATGTTCTGCATCTCTATAACTCTATGACTCAGCAAGTAATCAGCACAATAATGAGTAGTATCGTTCATTACAAAATGATTAAAGTATACGAGTGAAGACACCGTCCTGCAGTTGTGGAGTGTACTTGAGACAGTATTTTCTTTTATTTATAATCAATGATCTCCTAGCTACAGAGAGACGGTGTAATGGAGTTTCACAAGACAATTTCCTGCAGTGATTGTACCATGAGGAGAGTGTGAAGGAAATGAGTGTTTATTTTTTAACACTACAAAAAGAATAACATGCGATTGCATTAACACTGGAGTGTTATCAATCAACACTCATTATTTCCAAAAGAAAACAAGGATAGCAATAGATATAACATGTTTTCCATGATACGTGTCTTCACATTTGGGCAAATTTATAGATAGGAAAGGTTTAGAATGATATGGACTTAGCGCAGGGAAATAGGATTAGCATGGATGGACATTTTGATCAGCATGAACCATTTTGTGCTAATGGCCTGTCTCCGTGCTATAGGATTCTATGACTCTATGATAGTTTACAGAGCTCTATGGAGCCCCCATGTTGGTTGAGAGAGAGAGCTCCAGGTTCTGAATGAACTCTCACCGTCTGGATGTACAGTTGGTCTGTGACCCTGCATTGAACATCATGTTGTTGACAAATCTGTCATTAGCCACACTCTGATAGTATGCACCATTCCCACCAGCTTCTGACCTCCATACAGAACACTAGCCTGTCTTCTCTGTCACAAATCAATCCTTCTTTTTTGCTAAAAATTGTTCATTGGCTCAAGTAGCCATTCTCCTTGATGTTTTTCAGAGGGTCAATAAAACGGGGCCAGGCTACGATCAGTCTGGTTTGGTACAGACAAGAAAGGGATTTTCAGAGGCCTTCCATTTATATGTAATCAGATGAACTACAGGCCAAAGTGGTCGTGCTTTCGAAGTGACCTGTATAATGAACGGGGAGTGGTCAGCCATTTTGGCTGAGATAGCTGAGTTGAGCTGAGCTGAGCAGTTTTCATTTGAGTCTTGAACTGGGAAGTTCAACTGGGAGCTGTGTGGAAACTCTCTCTCTTTTCTGCCCTTCAGCTTCAAACTGGAAGCATGCGCTCCATTGTAACGTTTTTACAAGGGTGTTTGATTATTGGGACTATTGTGTGTATTTGGAATAGCACAATTAAGTCTAGCTGGATAGGTTGAATTCTGTACGGGTTCTTTATTCTGTTCTTTGTATTTCATTGTGTAATTTTGTGAATAACGTTTTTGTCTGATTTAAAATCTAGTAGTCACCCTAGCTAAATTACTCCGGATAATTTTCTTTGTATAATTACCAAAACAAACTGCAAAGTTCTGCTCTGGGCTGCTTGCTTAAAAATGTTTTGAGTAGGCTAGCCTCATCCATAACAGACTGGGGGCTCATTGCTGGATTTTTAGCAGCGAATGGGTGGTGCTAGTGTGTTTAGTTCAGGTATTCGTTTGAATAGAATGACAAAGCTTCGAATTGTAATGGCGATTTCATTCGCCAAAAGTTTCCTGGTTGTGCACGCAGTGACTTTGGATATTTTACGAAAGATGACTAATTTCCAAGAATTAGCAGAGAAGCTGGAATTGGAACTGACCACTTCTGAGAGGAAAGGAGAGGTAATTACAGCAGTAGCTCGTCAATTAAACATTCTGGAGAAATCATCAGAATCTGTAGAGATGGCAAGAATTCAGTTGCAAATGAAGCATCTTGAGTTAGCGGCGAGACGTAAGGAAAGGGCAGCCAAAAGGAAACACTTGACTTTCGATAAAATGCAGAAGAGGGGGAAAAGAGAGTGCAACAGAACAGAGAGTAAAAAGAAAGAATGACAAAAGAGAAAGCAGCAGGGGAGAGAGAAAGGGAGAGCATTTGAATAGCAGAAACTGACACTTAAAAAGGGAAGTCAGTGTAAAAGGCTGGAGATAACGGCTGAGAGTCGGCTTAGTAAGGAAGAGAGTGAGGATTAGCAAGGCCCTGGTAGTCAGAAGCCTAGTGAGAATTTGTTTGTGTATGTTCAGACATTGCCTCAATTTGATGAGAAAAATGTGATGCCCTTTTCATCTCATTTGAAACGTTAGCTAAACAAATGCAGTGGCCAGAGGCAATGTGGGTTTTGTTGATCCAAACGAAACTTGTAGGTAGGACTGGTGAGGTATTCACATCCTTATCAGAGGAGGTATCTAGGGAGTATGAGAAGGTTAAAAAAAATCTCTGCACAGGTAACCTTTCAGGAATCTAATGAGAATCCTGGTCAAACCTACACTGAGTTTGTAAGGATCAAACAGACTAATTTCGATCGTTGGATAAGAGCTTTAAAATTCAGGCCAGCCAAGCTATAATGCCCCTAGAGAGGTTAGTATTTGGAGGATTTCAAAAATTCACTACCTGAAATAGTGCACACTCAGGTGGAAGAGCAGAGAGTGTAAGCAGCAAGGCTAGCTGCTGAAATGGCTGATGATTATGAACTGGTCCATAAACTTGGTTTGCTTTCCAGAACCAGTTCTGGTCTCTGAGGGACAGAAATTGGAGCAAAGAGATATCCTCGTGCGAAGGGAAAGGTAGATCACAGTGTAGAACGTAAGGATAATTTACCATGGTAATAAAAAAAAACCTTGAGGGGGACAATGAAGATAAAATACTATGGTGTTTTCATTGTAATAAAGTGGGCCACACAAAATCACAGTGTTGGTGGGCTGGGAGAACACCAGATGAAGAATAACCAGACAAACCTGGACGTTTCGTTGAACTAGTAACAAAAAGCGTAGGGGGAGTTAGGCAACTGCCTCAGAGTGTACAAGATGATCAGTGGACGTGCTAAATCAGCGTTAAAAAAATCTATATGTAAGGGTAAAGTTTATTCACATAGGCCAGGAGTAATTGGTAAGGAGGATCCAATATTAATTGACACATGATATTTTCAGTCTGTAATGCTGAGGGGTGAGGCTTTATGCACGCTTGAGAGACTATTGCCAGACAATGTGCTGGGAACATGCAAAAAGTGCTCAGTTATGTAAAGTGAGGTGATGGAGTCCAGAGAAGAGTGTAGAATGTGTGGTAGGTGTACTGGACCCCCAACTCTCAACTCCAGGGATAAAATTTGTCCTTGCAAATAAAGTAGCAGATTCACCGGTAGGCGTGCTGCCTACTCTAGTTGAAAAACCAGTGGAGATGCAGTCAACTGAAGACCTGGAGAATGTTTATCCAGGAATTATCCCTGATTGCGTGATCAGAAGATCACAAATGCACAGGTTGAAGCAGGATAAAGGCACAGATAAGGAGAGTGACGTAGAGTTATCCGAAAGTTTCTTTTTGACCAGATAAATGCAACAGGGAAGGAGCAAGTATGGAAACATGAAAGTATTTTTTAGCTCTGCTAAGGTGATTAAATTACAGCAGAATGATAAGGAGTTACAAAAGTCATATCAAAAACCATTTAGCAAGATAGAGAATGAATGTATTCCTGTTTGTTATTACTTAACAAATGATGTCTTAATGTGGATATGGAGATCAGCGCACATTGAAGCAAATCAGGCATGGACAGAATTTCTTCAAATTATTTTTCCTGTTGGGTATAGAAAGGAGGTACTGTGAGTGGCACAAGAGCTACCATTTGGAGATCATTTTGTGATGAGGATTTTACAGGCTGGAATTCAAAGATATTTTCACTGGCCTGGACAGCACAAAGATGTCGTTGAATTTTGCCAGACGTCTCAAACATGTCACACAGGCAGTAATAAAACCTGCAACTTTAATACCTATTCCAGCATTTGAGGAACCTTTCACAAGTGTCTTGATAGATTGTGTAGGTCCCCTATCTCAAACAAAAAGTGGGAATAACTATTTATTAATAATAATGGATGTGTCGACTAGATTTCCAGGGCCAGACCTATTATGCAGCATCACAGCTAAAAGAGGTACGGACTACCAGTAGAGCTCCAGACAGATCAAACCTCACATCCGAATTATTCAAGGATATGATGGATAACTTGGTAATAAAGCAATTCAAATCTATTGCGTACTATTCGGAATCACAGGGGGCATGAGAGAGATGGCATCAGACACTGAAGACCATGTTGAGGTTTTATGGTCAGGATTATCCAGATGATTGCGATAAGGAAATTTTTTTTGAACTATTTGTGATCACAGATGGACAGAATGAATTGACCAAATTCAGTCTATTTAAATTAATTTGTGGGCATAAAGTAAAAGGACAATTAACAAAGAAATTAATAAGTCAGAAGTCAGACACCACCCATTTGGATGATGTGTCAAATTTTAGGGAACGATTAAATAGAGCTGGAGAGTTGGGTAGACAGCATTTAAAAGTATTGCAGCATACAATGAAACAGGAAGTGGATCAGAAATCATAAATTGGCAATTTTGCAATTGGGAGTAAAGTATTGTTATTACTTCCAGTAACAGTTGAGACTTGAAAAGCAAGTTTCAATGTACCTTATCAAATTGGGAAGAAATTGAAAGAGGTGAACTCTTCGATACGGGCTACAGACAGGAAGAAATCTTACAGAGTGTGTCATGTGAATATCCTCAAAAGGTATTTTGATAGGGAAGGAAAGCAAGAGAAGTTATTAACGATGACAGCACAGAAGGAAGAACCAAGTTCAGAGGATTCTGATTTGGACATTCCACAAATCAAATTGAACAATGAGAAAGTTGTCAAAAGTTGTGCTAACTGATTGAGTTACCTTCCACAAGAAAAGCAAAGCGACCTGAAAGAGTTATTACTATCTCGTGGAGAGATATGCGGAAATAAACTAAGAAGTACGAACATAATTGTGCGTGATTTGGACACAGGAGATGCTGTTCTGATTAAGCAACATCCTTTTAGGCATGAACCTCCAAAATTGGCACAGGTACACAAGGAGTAGAGAGCATGCTCAAGATGGCATAATTGATGGGAGTTACAGTGACTGGACCTCTCGTATAGTCATGGTACCAAAGCCAGATTGTCCCCAACGGTCATGTGCGGACTATCACAATGTCAACGCCGTTACAAAGACTAATGCATATCCAATTCCAGGTTTGGAGAACTGTGTCGAAAAAGTGGGAGATGCTACTTACATTTCTAAGTTGGATTTGCTCAGAGGCTACTGGCAAGGACCTCTGTTAGAAAAAGCAAAGGCAATTTTGGCTTTTGTAACTCCAAATAGACTATATCAGTTCAAAATCGTGGCATTTGGTATGAGAAACGATCCAACCACATTTCAGAGGCTGATAATAGGTCATTGCCAGATTACCCAATTATGTGGTGTTTAGTCAGTCATGAAAGGAACATTTACAGCATTTATCAGACTTTTTTGATTGACTTCAGAGGGAAAGCTTGGTGGTAAACATAGCTAAAAAGGAATTTGAGAAAGCCCAAGTCACGTTCCTGTGTCTCGCTATTGGACATGGACCAATGGCCCCATGGGATACAAAACAAAAGTGGTCATGCTTTATAAGTGACCAGTATAATGAACGGAGAGTGGTGAGCTATTTTAGCTGAACCAGCTGAACTGAGCAGTTTTCAGTTGAGTCTTGAACTGGGAAGTTCAAATGGGTGCCGTGTGGAAACTCTCTCTCTCTCTTCTGACCTTCAACTTCAACCTGGAAGTTTGTGTTACATTTATACTGGTGTTTATTGGGAGCTTATTGGGACAGTTGTATATATTCGGAACAACATAATTATGTGTAGCTGAATAGGTTGAATTCTGTCGTGATTCTTTATTCTGTTCTTTATGTTTCATTGTGTAAGTTTTGGTCTGTTTTAAAACCTAGTAGTCGACCTAGCTAAATTACTCTGGGTAATTTTCATTGTACACTTACCGAAACAAATTGCAAAGGTATGCGCTGGGCTGCCTGCTTAAAAGTGTTTTGTATAGTCTAGCCTAGTTCATAACATTTCGGAGATGGAAGATGCCTCCTTGGGACTTGGCACAAGTCAATCACTTTCCCTCCTCATGATCAGTAAAGTACGTTAATATAACACGTGTGTACCATTAGCAATGGAACCAGGAGGAACAACATGGAGCAGCCTGTCTCTGCAATCTATGCCTCATTGGTTTGTCGTGTTGCAGCAACAGTGACATCCTCCTATTTAAGTGTAACAGATTAGACGGGCTGAATGGCCTCTTCTGTTTATGTGTCAGTGTCTCGAGGAACTGAATGTCTTCATCCTGGCCCGAGGGCAGAGGTTCAAGGATTTCAGTCGGAAACCCATGGTTCCTGCCTACCAGCGTGTTGTGCTGACTAAACTCTATCTTCCTGAGTTATAGGAGACAAACAGAAGGTTGGAAGAACACAACAAGCCAGGCAGCATCAAGAGCTAGGAAAGAAAATATTTCAGATGTAACCGTTCTTCAGAACTGGGTTGAGGGGTAGGGGGAGCTTCAGATAAAGAGGGAAGGGGGTGGTTGGGGTGGGGAGATCGGGGGATGGTGAGTTATGGATATGTGGACACAAGTGGTGGGTGCAAAATGGTTGGGTAATGGGAGGGATGAATTCGGTTGGGAGCTGAAAGGTCGAGTCGTTAGGTGGAATGGAAGACCTCCCAGTCAGTTCGTATTTCACTTCTCTTTCCCAATCCGTTTCCAACATGGCCATCCTTGGCCTCCTCCATTGCCACAAGGAACCAAAGCATAATTTGAAGGAACAAGATCTCATCTGTCACCTGTGCAGCCTTCCCCGGAGACTCAACATTGAATTCTCCAATTTCAAATAACCTCCCTTCCAATTCCCCGACTTCCTTCCCTTGCCCTCCTCTCCCTTCCATTCCTCTGAGCAACCTTTTGTCCAACTGGATTCAACCCTCCCATAAACATCTCGCTGATACCCTTTATCTCTGTTCACTTATCCATACCTCGCCCCTCTGCCTCCTCCTCCCTCACCCGCACTTTATCGATATAACCCCTTACTCCCATCCACAGTCCTGACGAAGGGTTGTATCCAAGGCCTTCACTTCTCAAAGTCTTGATGCTGCCTTGCTTATTCTGTTCTTCCAGCTTCCTGCGTGTGTATTTTGGATTCCAACTCCTGCTTTTATTTTAAATTGTCTTCTTGTGTAACAGGCAGGAGTTAGTGAACACATTGCACCTATTGGCATCCAATAGGTCTGATGGGCTGAATGGCTTTCTTACATTACTGTGAAACCAGCTAGAATTGCTGAAGGGGTTCCTCTTTCTTTTAATCGTGGGAATGTTTAGTGTCCAGCAGTGCTTTTGATTCATGTTACCTTTACATTAAATGTTTTTTTAGATTTGATACTTTAGTAGCTTAGGAGGTGACTCATTGTTCTGACACTGTACAATCTTCACAGAACATCCCCACCTCTGATCGTATGACAGAGGGAAATCCATTGATGAAGCAGCTGAAGATGTTTTTGCCGAAGAAGCTACCCACAGAGATATCCAGGGACTGGGAAGATTGATGTCCACCAGCCCCATCGTGCTCTAAATGATTCAACCAGTGGGGAGTTTACAACTGATTCCCATCAAGTTAAATTTTGTTCAGTCTCCTTGACATCTTGCTCAATCAATTACCGCCATGATATCAGGGCCAGTCACTTTACGCTGTGTTCATACCTTCTATCCATTTCAATAGGCCAAGGTATATGTGTGGGGAGTGTTTGCTTCTCTCAGAGGGAAATGACGATTGGGACCAGACAGTTAGGGGAGGCCAAATCACTGAAATGTTGGGGGGTGCGAGTTTGTGTCAGTGGATTTTGACCCGACAGAGAGTCGATGGCTACAAAGAATTGGGCATAAAGGAGAAATTGCAGCCATGTGCAGATCAGCCCTGACTTACTGAATGGAAGGGCATGTCTGAGGGGGTATGTAGCCTGGTTTTATTCCAGTATACCCCATAGTTCAGTCACTTTGCGGCCTCTTCCATTTCCTCTGTGACTGACTTCAAGTAGCTGAATAGACTGATCCTGTTGCTGTGTAACTGGATACTGGTGCTGCATGATCTGGTTACAGTTTTATAGGCCCGAGGGGTTTATTGGCCTCCTCCTGTAATTGTATATCAGGCTCCAGAGGCTGAAAAACCTCATTCTGTTCTGGTGTAATTGAAATCCACATTGACTAAATCTAGCGCCCTTGGAGAAAGTGAGCACAGCAGATGTTGGAGATCAGTGTCGAAAAGTGTAGCACTGAAAAAAAAACACGGCAGGTCAGGCAGCATCAGAATAACAGGAGAATCGATGTTTTGGACGTTCGTGATGAAGGGCTTATGTCTGAAACATAGATTCTCCTGCCCCTCGAATGCAGCCTGATCTGCTGCGTTTTTCCAACACCACATGTTTCGACGTCTACTGCCCCACGCATGTCAATCTTCCTGGTCACATCATCCAATTACTTTAAAAAAAATTGTCAAGCACTAACTTCCTCGCACAAAGCCACACTTACTATTCTTAATCAAAGCCTGTCTTTCTAAATGCATGTACATCTTATCCCTCAGAACCTTCTCAAGTAACTTACCTACCACGGATGTTAAACCTACTGGTCTGTAGTTCCAAAACTATTTGTTGTTCAGTTCTTCTTGAAAAGGGGCACACTATTTGCTACCCTCCAGTCTTCCGGGACGTGCCCTGTGGTTAATGATGATCAACATTAGAAGCCAGGGTCCCCGCAAATTCTTCTGGAGCCCCTTGAGGTGTTCTTGAATATATCGGGTAAGGACCATGAGATTTATCCACTTTCAAACATTCTAGTACTTCCAAAATCTCCTCTACTATGATATGGATCGTCCCTTAGATATCACCACTAACTTCCTCAAGTTCTCAGGTCTACATGTTTTTCTCCACTGTAAACATAGAGTAGAAATATTCGTTGATGACATCACTCATCTTTTATAGTTCCACACATACTTGTCCACATTGGTCTTCGAGGGGTCCTATTTTCTCTCCAGCTATTGCTTTTTTTTTAATATATTTAAAGTACCTTGTTGGATTCATCCTAATCTTCTCAGACAAGGCTCTGTATTATTCCCTTTTCGCCCCACTGATTTCCTTCTTCAGTAAACTCCAGTATCTCTTATATACCTCCAGGGGTTCTCCTGATCCGAGCTGTCTGTATCTGAGCCACGCCCCAATTTCGAACATGAACCTGTGCACCAGTTACATCCCTCTCCATAACCATTTGAAAATTAATGGAACTATGGTTACTGGTCCCAAAGATCTCCCCCACTATTAACTCCGCCCTATTTCCGAAGAAAATGTCGAGTTTTGCCCCTTCCTGAGTAGGACACTCGAAATGCTGCTTGAGGAAGCTTTCCTGCCGCATTAAATGAGTCTATCTCATCAAATTCCTTAACACTCTGGCCGTTCCAGTCTGTATTAGAAAAATGAAAAGCCCCTATTATGATAACCTTATTGCTCCTGCAGGTCTCCCCTGTCTCCCTGCATATTTGTTATTCTCATTCCTGTTGACTATTTGGGGGCCTATATTGCATCCCTAATCACCTCACCAATCCCTTCCTATTTCTTAACTCCACCCACAAAGCCTCTCTGGGTGATCCATCAGTTATTTTATCTCTGATTTCTGCTGTGGTACTCCCCTAAATCATAAATTCCACTCCACTCCCCTCCTTCCACCATCTCTGTCTCGCCTAAAGCACCTGTACCCTAGCACATTAAGCTGTCAGTCCTATCCATCATTTAGCATGTTTGTGTAATGGCTATAGTATATCAGTCCCACCTACCTATTCAAGCCGTGAGTTCATCGGCCTGACCTGTAGGCCTTCCTGCATTAAAATAGATGCAATTTAATCCAAAAGGCAGTATTTTTTTCTCTGTCGTTTTCCAGCCTAACCTTATTATTTCTGATCACTGTATCACATTCCAGCCTCGCACCTGCCTCCCTCCTCTTGAGGACACCACCCCCTGCCAATCTAGTTTAAACCCACCCTTGTAACACTAGCAAAACTGGCCACCAAGGTCTTGGTGTCCTCTTCAGTGCACGGAGGGGACAGTAATCTCCCTCTCAGGTGATTTCCAGTGTCAAAGTTTTTTTTAAAAAAATGTTTCTCCTAGCTCTCTGTAATCACGCTGCGGGACCTCGTCCCTATTTCTACTGGTATCATTTGTGCCAACGTGCATAATGATTTATGGCTCCTCCCCCTCCCCCTTGAGAATGTTCTGCAGCCAATTGGAGATATCCTGGACCCTAGCAGCTGGGAGGTAGCCCACCATCCTGGATTCCCGTTTGAGGCCACGGAATCTCCGATCTGTCCCTCTTTCAATCGACCCTCCTATCTTTTACGTCCTGTTTACGTTTACCCTTTCCCGCTGTGCACCAGAGCCAGTGGTAGTACCACCAACCTGGCTACTGCTGCTTTCCTCTGAACGGTCATAGCCCTCAACAATCCAAAATGGTCTACTTTTTTCGAGAAGAATGGCGACAGGGGATTCCTACACTCCCTGTCTACTCCCTTTGCCATTCCTGGTGGTTATCCAACTACTCTCGCCTGGAACATGACAGGAAGCAAGGAACGCCTGTTGGACCACATCGTGTTTATTTAAATGCAACAGGGCTGACAGGTAAGGCTAATAAACTCAGGGCGATGAACGTTGGACTGGAATATTACAGTCATTAAAGAAACATAACTAGGAGTGTGTCTTGGGTGTGGCCACCACACTAAAGCACTTATCTATGAAGTTCTCAGATGACCCTGAGTGCATCTTAAATTAGATTACCTACAGTATGTAAACAGGCCCTTCGGCCCAACAAGTCCACACCGACCCACCGAAGAACAGCCCATCCAGGCCCACTCCTCTACACCCAACACCCAGGGCAATTTAGCATGTCCAATTCACCTAACATGTACATCCTTGGACTGTGGGAGGAAACCCATCCAGACAGGGGGAGAATGTGAAAACTCCACACAGTCAGTTGCCCAAGGCAGGATTTGAACGCTGGTCCATGGTACTCTGTGGCAGCAGTGCTAACCACTGAGCCATCGCGCCACCCAGCGTAGCTCCCTATCACGGTCTCTCAGGAGCTGAATCTGGGTGCAGTACCCACAGGTGTAGCCATCAGGGCCGGTGGAAATCTCCCTGAGCTACCACATCCCACAAGAGGAGCGTGCGGCTGCCCTAAATGCCATCTCGACTGATGTAACAATAAAGTGAAAAGGACTTTATTTGAGTTTACCAGTAATTTGTGCTGAGCTCCAGCTATCCGAAGCCTCTCGTGCCAAAGCCTTATTGCTTCCTTTGCTACGACGGCATGTCTCTCTATCCCTACTCATTTAGTTTTGGTCAGGGAAGGAATAAGGCACTACAGTGATGTTGTGTTTGGGCTTTCCGCACTCCTTGATAACTGGCCCCTGACTACCTGCTCCCCAGTGCAGGCCACTGCTTGGCCTTGTAGAGTGTCTTGCTGAGTTCTTCCTTCAGGTAGTGGTGGCTGTGTCGATGCAAATCCTCACCCCGATAGGTAATCCGTGTTGTTACAGTCCTCTGGTAATTTCTGTCTATTAGTGTTGCGTTTATGAATTCCTGGAATCCCTCGATAGCATTCCAAACTGTGTCTCACATCATAGCGAGACAAGTTGATGTTCTTGTGAATACAGGGCTAATGGAAAAGAATACCATTAGACATAGAGGCAACAATATGTCTATCCGCTCACTGACTGTGCTTTTCCTTCGATTAGTTTATTTTATCTTGATAATCCCTCATTCCACTATCCTGCGATATCCCCATAACACTTGTATAAAAATCTGTCTGTCTCATCCTTGAAGATATTTAATGATCCAGCCTCAACAGCCCTCCGAATTTTCTACAATTGTTTCCCTCTCACTGATGTGAGACTTGGTGGTCTTTAATCTAGTGATTTGTTCACTCTATCTTGCATAATCTTCCAAATCTTCCTCAGCTCCTCCAAACTGAAGACCGATTCGTAGGATGTGTTTAACATATTCTCTTGCTCTGTGAACATGCTGTCCCCTGAGTCCCTGATACTCCCATTTTTATCCCATGTTATTCTCTTCCCCTTAATAAACCAAAAAAAGACTGTGGATTCTTGCTAATCATATCCGCAAATGTTTTATCACCCCTCCTTCTGCTGTTCCACTGACTTTTTAAATTTAGACCTCCACTTTCTATATTCTTTTAGGACTTTCATTGACCTGCTCACTTGGTACATGCTTTCGGTTTCTCTTTCCCTTTTCACCCTGTTCGGAACTGCTGTCGACATCTGAGATTCTCTGGGCTTGTTTTCCTAAATTTTATCTTCGGTGTAACATGCTGGGCCGACACTGTCATCAATTCCATTTTAATCAAATTATCCTCCAACCCCCGCCCCACCTTGTTCTGCTACAGTTTCACCCAGAAGCAACTGCGCTTTGGCCAGATCCTGTCATTTTTTACCCATAAAATCTGTCTCCCCAGTGCAAAATGCTTTTATTTTCTAACATTTTTTGGGGTCTTTTCCTTAGCAAAGTCAAAATGTGTGATGTCACGGTCACTGGTCCTATAATGCTCTCCCACTTCTGCCTGGAATAGCTGACTGGCTTCGTTCCCCACAGTGAGGCCCAGCACTGCACTGCCCTTTATTGTATCTGCTCTATGTTGATATAAGAAGCTCTCTGGAATAAATTTCAAAACACCTGCCCCCTCTTAAAAAGTTATCATTGCCCTAATGAATGTTTGGAATTGAAATGCCTGAATATAATGATCCTATTATTGTTTTTACACACCTCAATAACTTGGTTATATACCTGCCCCCATACTTCTCTTTATCTGAGGGTCTATAATATATCCCGCGCAGTGTTTCTGTCATGGTTTTGATCCTGAGCTCTAACTACCAAGCTTCATTAAAAGATCCTTTCAAGATATCGTCCCTTCTTACACCATTAACTGACTCCATAATTAATCAGGCAATAACCCCTCCTCTTTTACCCTCTCTCCTGTCCTGACTATCATTCTGTTACCACAGAATATTGAGTTGTCAGCCCCGACCTCCCTCAAACACATCTCTGTAATGACAAAAATGTCACACTTCCACATATCACCTCGTTTCCTTATCACATCTGTCTGTCTGATAATATTACCAGCATTAAGGTAAAGCACATCCAACCTGGAATATATCACCCTGAATACTCTGTATCTCGGAGTTCTTCAGTCATTCATTGTTCGTTATCAACCTGTCCAATTTATGAACCAAAACTGTAACTCTGGGAATGAATGAATATTTATTAAATTTTAATTTTGTTTTTAGTAAATGTGCTCATCAAAAGCAACTTTCTAGAACTGAGCAGTCAGCTCCAGATACCACGAGTTTCTGCTGATTAGTTCACTGTTGAGTGTGCAGAGGGGACAGGCCTCAGTAATGGAGAAAGTGAGGACTGCAGATCCTGGTGATCAGAGTCGAAAATTGTGGCGCTGGAAAAGCACAGCCAGCCAGGCAGCATCTGAAGAGCAGCATGGTCAAGCTTTGGCATCTGCCGTTCCCATGTTTTCCATTCCATAATACACAGGATATTGGGAACCATACTTGCTCAGGAAGGCAGCACTCTACAGAGCCCTGAAATGGAAAGCAATCAATCATTTGGTTGGACAGGGAGTAAACAAGTTGATGTTAAATACAGACAGATTGAAGTACAAACATAAGGATAGATAAATCCCTCGGCCAGACGGGAAACATCCTAGGTTACTACAGGAAGAGAGGGAAGAGATTTCTGTGCCTTTGGCGATGGTCTTTGCATCTTCACCCTACCTTTGAGTAGCATCGGAGAATTGGAGAGTGGCAAATGTTACTCCCATGTTCAGGCAAGAAAAGAGGGATTGTCCTGAGAATGACAGACCAGTCAGTCTTACATCAGTATTGGCCAAAGTATTGGAGAGGATTCTGAAAAATCATAGTTTGATTAGAAATAGTCAGCATAGCTTTGTGAGGGTCACGTTATACCTCACAACAATTACTGGATTCTTTGAGGATGGAATTAAGCACACTATAGAAGGTAGAGCAGTGCATGCGGAGTGCATGGATTTTAACAAGGTGTTTGATAAGCTTCTCCGTGGTAGTTTCATTCAGAAAGTAAGGAGGCATGGTATACAGGGAGACCTATCTGTCTGGATACAGAATAGGCTCGCCAATAGAAGACAGAGGGTGGTGGTAAATGGGAAGTATTCAGTGTGTAACTAGGTGAGCAGTGGTGTTCCATAAGAATCGGTTCTGGGACCTCTACTGTTTGTGATTTTGATAAATGACTTTGATGATACAGTTGAAGGGTGGGTCCGTAAGTTTGATGATGTAACACAGATTGGTGGAATTGTGGATAGATTAGATTAGATTAACAAGTGCACACCGACCCGCCGAAGCGTAACACTCCCAGACCCATTCCCCTAGATTTACCCCTTCAACTAACACGACGGGCAATTTAGTGTGGCCAATTCACCTAACCTGAGCATTTTGGATTGTGGGAGGAAACCCGAGCACCCGGCGGAAACCCACGCAGACACAGGGAGAATGTACTAACTCCACACGGAGAGTCACCTGATGCGGGAATTGAACCCGGGTCTCTGTTGCTGTGAGGCAGCAGTGCCAACCACTGTGCTACCGTGCGGAGGGCTGTTGCAGTTTGCAACAGGACATTGACAGGGTGCAGGACTCGGCCGCTAAGTGGCAGATGATGTTCAATATGGAATAGTGGGTTGCGATTCATTTTGGGAGGTTGAATTTGAATGCAGAATAGAAGGTTAAAGGCAGGATTCTTCCATTGTGGAGGAACAGGGGGGTCATATGGCCAATAGCATAGCTCCCACAAAGTTGCTACCCAGGTTTATAAGGTTGTTAAGAAGGCGTTTGATGTGTTCATTAGCCGAGAGATTGAATTTAAGAGCTGCGACGTTATGCTGCAACTCTACGGAGCCCTGGTGAGATCACACTTAGAATATTGTGATCAGTTCTGGTTGCCTCGTTCTAGGAAAGATGTGGAAGCTTTGGTGAGGGTGCTGAGGAGATTTATCAAGATGCTGCCTGGACTGGAGGGCATGTCTTACAAAGAAAATTTGAGGGAGCTAGCTTGTTTTCCTCATTGGAACGAAGAAGAATGGAAAGTGACTTGACAGCGGTGTACAAGATGATGAGAGGCATAGATAGATTGAATAGCCAGAGACATTCTCCCAGGGTGGAAATGGCTCTCGAGGGGATATGGTTTTAAGGTAATTAGAGGAAGGTTTAGGGGAGATATCAGAGGTAGGTTCTTTAAACAGAGAGTGGTGGGTGTGTGCAATGAACAGCCAGCAGTTGTAGTAAAGTCAGCTACAATAGGGATATTTAAATGGATAGGCACATGAATGATATTATAATGAAAGGTATGTAGGTTAGTCTGATCTTAGAGTAGGATAAAAAGTTTTACAGAACGTCAAGGGCCAAAGGGCCTGCACAGTGCTGCACTTTTTTGCACTGTTCTATGTTTCCAGTTTCACCCAGCTTGTGGATTCTCATCAATTGTTGAATGTGTGAGGGGGTGATGTGTGTGAGATCAGGAAGCTTTGGAGGGGTGTAAGGCCAACACTTCCAGTTATGGTGTGTATTGTTACAGTCACCTGAAAGCCAGTATGATATGTGTGGTTACCTAAACCAGACAGAACCCGTCAATTTCAGTTATTAATGTGATTTTTGGATTGCCGTTTGCTGCTGGTTATTTCACATCCATTCTACTGTGTGATCCATGTAGTAATCTCTGACCATTCACAGAGATGTACAATTTTATTTTGATACTGGAGAATGTGAAGGTGACATTTATTGGATATGGCCTTAGAGGTTTCTTTGTGAGACACAAGGCCCTGCAATAGATTGTCAATTTGTTAATGTCTTCACCCATGTCTGGTCCGGGGTGCAGATGTATGGAGTCTGGGAGGCAGGTCAGATTTAATCACCATAGGTAACTTGTATTGTGAGGTTCTGGCTCCCCATGTCAACACGACTGCTCTCTGGGCCAGGCCCTGATTGAAGATGAATTTTAAACCTTGGTTGCTGGTCAGCCATTAGTATTTAACCTGGACAACATTTGTACCTACACTGAGACCAGTGATAGTCTGTTGACAGGTTCTCCCCCTGCCCAAAATGGATTCCAAATTATTTGCTGTGAAGTAATGTTTGATTGAGTGCCCTGAACCAGGTTAGAAGCTCAATGCACAGATTTTGGAACAGACAGCTGTAAGGTCCAATAACTCTGTAAATGATTTCAGATCTATTGGAAGCAATTTTCAGCGTAGCTCATTGCATGGTGTTGAGTTTCCTGACCAGAACAATAATCGGATGTTTGTTATATTTCATGAATTGGGCAAAAATACGATGTGAATGATAATCATTCAACTGAACTATAATGTCTTAAATCAATTCTGTTGATTCTAGATTTATGTAACTAAAATATAAACTCCTGTCAAGATTTTCTAACACAGAAATAAAGCATATACATTTTATTTTATCGAAGAAAGATCATAACTCTGGTGGTAATCAGAATTAGATATTCAATGTCAGGATTCAAAGCAATGTTTTGCCACTCCAATATTTTTAAAGTGGTTGGCTTTTGAATGATTTGAACTTATACATTTATATATAATCAATCAGTTTAATTTCTCACTGAAATGTACGATCTTCAGCTATTTGCCAGCAACTTAAAAATGGTAACAATTCAACACGGACTGTGAATATTAAACTAAATAAATTATTTGTGTTATCAAATTTTAGTGAACAATAATTTGAAAACTTCCAATTTTTAAAATGAAGGATGGTTAATATGAAACGTGGAGAGTGAAAAAAAGCAACAAACATAATATTGTGTCAGAGCTTTACAAGGAGTTTTGTGACAAAACAATCATATATTTGTTTGAGTAATTGGAATACAACATGCAAAATATTTATGTTCTGAGTAATAATTAGACTTCATAATGAAGCTGACCTTGCAATACTTGCATTTTAAATGCTTATGCTGCACCAAATAATCACATGTTTGCGAGCATTTACACAGTGACATAATTGGACACTGACTTTTATTCATACTTGGCACATGAGAGAGTGCAAAACTATAAAGTACAGGAGGAGAACATTGGCCATTATGTATGCATCAGCTCCACAAATGTCTCCCAAGCGCCTCCCATTTGCCAGCCCTCTCTCTGCTTGCCGTTAAATTATTAATTTCCAAATATATATATCATGTTCTCTTTTGAATCTTCATCCACAACTTTCCCAGCCATTCAATTCCAATTCGTAACAACTCTCTAAATAAAGGCGTTTTTCCTTATTTCACTCCTAGCTCTTTTGCTGACAACCTAGAAATTAGAATTCCTTGATGCTGTAATGCCAACTAATTGAGTATTTTTTTTTACTAAATAACGTTTTTGAGCACCGCAATAAATTAACATCTTTGTCTGTTCTGCTCCAGGAGCAACAAGCCTTGCAAGAACTTTAACAAACACTACAACGGAAAAACAAGCAGAAAACTAGTCGCTAGGATATATGAACATCAACTGGCCACATGACTCCAACACTAATTTCTTACATACTGATGAGGAAGTACATCACTTTGACTAGGTATGCATATCCATCCTAGGACAGGCCATACAGAGACAAGCACAAGAATTCCTAGACAAATGACATTGCAACCGAATCTATATCAACAAATACATCAATTTTGACTCCACCTACCACCCTTTGAGGAAAAGGGCTGGAAATTACATCATCGACACAGGAAATTACATTACCAACTCAAGGAAACAGAAACACTTAAATAGAAAGTGGAAGATAACACCAGCACTTCACTGGAGGTTCACTGACTGAGTACAGTCAATGGAACAAACCAACAACTGCCATTAGCTATTGCTTCAGATTATATCTTTGTTCATGGCTGCCACCACATAGAATCATTGAATGAAAATGCGAGCCTGCACCACCAAGTGCATATCCAAAGGCTTTTTAGAAAGTTTGTGGGATTACCGGCTCAATTATCCACCTAGGCAATGCATTCCAGACACATGTCACCAGGGGCTGAATGGCGGCTCGGTGGTTAGCAATCCTGCCGTCGAGCGCTGGGGACCCCGGTTAATTCCAGCCTCAGGTGACTGCCTTTATGGATTTTGCACATTCTCCCTGTGTCTGCGTGGTTTCTTCTAGGTGCTGCGGTCTTCTCCCACAATCCAAAGATGTGCAGGTTAGGTGAATTGACCGTGCTAAATTGCCCATAGTGCTCAGGGATGTGTACGTTAGTTGCATTAGTCAGGGGTAAATATAGGAGGAGCGTGTTTGGGTAGTTTATTCTTTGAAGGGTCAATGTGGATTTATTGGGCCAAACAGCCTATTTCCACACTGTAGGAATTTTGTATTCTATGTCTGTGGCATTCTCTCAGTTCAAAACAGACTCACAAATCCTTTCTCAATCCCCTGCCTTTCACTTTAAGTATGTGTTCCTTTGTTTTTGACCCTTTGAGTAAGGGAAACAGCTGCGGTCTGTTCATCCTCTCGATTCGCCTTATAATCTTGTACACTTGTACCAGGTTCCCTCCTCAACCTTCCCTGCGGCAATGAAAAATTTAGCCCTTGCCCTTCACAGTCTGAGTACTCACTTGTCTTGTTATTTCAGATGTGCATCCTCTCACATTTATCAGTGTTAAATTTCATCAGCCATTAATCTGGATGTAGAAATCATCTGTTTATATCGTCCTGTAGCCTAACCCTTTCCTCCTCACTGTGAAGCACCCAGCTAATCTTTGTGTCATCCTCGACATTAGTTATCATTCTACTGCCATCCATCTTCCACATTCTCACCATCATCATTTTTGAATATCATAAACAAACCTTGATTTCCTTCCTGTTCTCCAAATGTTATTCACAAAGGAATAATTAAGAATTCCAGTCTCTTGCTATTCTTATTTTGGGGAATTTACAGAGTGATGTAGTTAACACCTATTTTGAGGGAGCTGCAAATACCATTTTCGACACAGACTTGAATTCACCTTTTACACTCTGCCCCTCAGCATGTCTTATTCATAAAGTGTGTACCTAATTTAGAATGAACTATGGTTTGGCAACTTGCACTGGAACATTAGCCTTTTGTGTGGCACTGTTCTTTGTAACAATAGTCAGAACTGAAGAATTTTTCATCAGCAGGATAGACGCAAACTCATTGCTTGAATCAGCTAATGTGATGAGGATAAATATTCAATTAACTTCGACGTTAAGGACAAACTGCAGGAGATCAAATCATATTCTCATGTCTACCTTGAATTTGAAGCAAATACATACTGTTCAAAAAAATCAAAAATGTTGAGACACCATACCAGGGGAAAAAAATGTCATCTGCAATTGATGGAGATGCAGAAATATAGAGTGAATATGCAATCTGAACAATAATTAAGGGATAGAAAAAGAAATACATCAAATCGTAATTTTCAATGGAAGCAGATCCCAATTTTCCAGAAGATTGATGTTTTTCACCCAACCTCACCCTTCCTTTTGCTAAAGCAAGTTTTTCCCAGTCACTAAAACTTCATTAGCCATTCTTCTTCCGCCTTCCTACTCTTTGTTTTACATTCCTACTTCCCTTGCATTAACCCTTCTGCTGCTACATACTCTTCCACTGATGATGTCTCTTCACGTCAATCTTCTTCCACTCTCACAGTAAGTTACCCCAATTCCCCAGTTACTCACACTTCCACTGGCCATCCCTTGCCCTTTTTGCTTTCCAACTACAGTAATGGGAACTCCTGGTTTCGTGCTGCGATTGGTCATCAGTCAATGATGAGATTGGGATGATTACTGCCCATTCGGAACAGACAATAGTATGTGTCTGCCACTGTCCAATACACTATAAAAGTATGGTTCTGTTCCCATACAGAGTGGAACTTTTTTTTCTGTCTCTGTGTCACAGCGCTTAAGCAAACAGCGTCATCCCAATAGGACAAACCTCTCCTCAGAATCAGAAGTCCAAGCATCAGTTTTTCCTTAAACATTGTGAGGACAGTGACCGTGTTCGATAATTTTGCTCTTTACCATTTTAACTGATTTTCCAATGTCATTTGAAGTGAAATCAGAGTAACTTCCCTTGCATCAAAGTAATATTTCTCTCATGTAGCATCATTCCCCCTCAGAAAACTGTGGTTAATGGAAATCAGAGGAAATTCTGTGCTGGTAATTTCTTCAATGAACAATGACTCCTTCCCTCGAGCTATTGGGAATGACAAATAATCTCTGCCTTAGCTATTGCCTTCCAAAACCATGCATGGATTTGTCTTATTAATAACATCAAGATACATCAGTTTTCACAGTTTGGTTTAAAGTCTCAGAAAAGTTAGACCTTGCTGGTTGAATGTCACCCCAATGAAATCAGAGCATTACAATAAGATAACGATTCCGATTATTTTCAATCAGTTATTTTCTGAGGACTGGTCGTGCGATGTCAGTGCCACTGAGAGCAACATTTTCTCGTTCAACAGCATCACATCACATTGGCTCAAGGCTGTACCATTCCGCAATTCTACATCATTCTCCAGCTCATTCGCTGTGCTCACCAGATATAGGGGCCCACAAGATGGAATAACTTAGAGATGCCTGTGAGCATCTGGAACCTGCCACCCCACCCATGCCCTGCGCTCTGAGTCCATCCCCTCCCCCAAGCCCACCTCCTGTCGTGTATTCACCTTCCCTCCTAACCTTCCACGCCCTAATGCTGAATGTTCTGAAAAGGTCTCAGCTTTATCCCTCTGTGCCCCTACTTTAATGAATTTCAGGAATGACATAATGTTGAACTCCTCTTCCAACATCTTCTCCTTCGTGTCCATTTCTTTGGACAAGAGTCCACTTGCCATCCCAGAGACCCTTCACCCAGCTCTACCACTGTCCCTCCACCCGGACCCATTCCTCTGGCGTTTATTTGAACTGAATCTGTTCATTGAGAAATTTCCATTTGACACTTGTTGCCTTAATGTCTCTGCATCCCCCTCACACTGTCCAACCTATCACCCTCTGAACAGAATGTATGCTGTTTGCTTCGATCCAAACCTGACCGTGTTATTCAGCTTGCGTCGATAAGGCTGGTGGACTCACCTGTACATTTCAGAGGCTGAGTGCCAATTTTCAGGTACCTCCACATGTCACCTGCTGGTCCATTACCCTACCATGGCACCTCAGGCCATTTTATTAACTAAATCTGACCACATCTCTTCTGGAGATTCCCACCCACTCGCAGACCCCCTCATCCCGCCCCCCACCCCCTCCCCCCCACCGCGACCCCATCTAACAGTCCCAAAGCTGATGGCCCTCAGATAGCAGTGCTCGCTTTTATCTCCTCCTGAAAATCCACAAACAGAACTGCCTGGGCAGACCCATTGCTTCAGCCTGCTCCTGCCATACAGAGGAGGTGTATGGATAAACACGTGGGCCCAAGTTATACCTCTTCCTTCATGGGGTACGTAGACTATTCCTTGTTCCATTTCTTTCCACTCCCCCCATCCACAATACTTTCTCCGATACGTAGATGATATCATCGCTGCTGCTCCTCTCTCTTGTCCCGAAATTGAAACGTTTATCGTTTCCAATTTGCACCCCTCTCTCACTTTCACCTGTCTATCTATGACTCCTCCCTTCCTTTCCTCGACATCTCTGCTTCTATTTCTGGGGGTGGACCAGTCACTTTAAATCCAGTATTAACCCACCAACTCCCACAGCTACCTGGAGTATACATCCTCACATCCTGTTTCCTGCATACGCTCCATTCCATTCTCTCAGTTCTTCCGCCTCCACCGCATTGCTTCTGATGATGTCAACTTCAGAAATGTGGCCTCTGAAATCTCCACCTTCTTCCTCAACCGAGAATTCCCCAGCACTGTTATCGACAGGGCCCACAATTAGTTCTGACCCGCCTGCTGCACTTCTACCTTCACCCTCTCTCCTCCCTCCTGCAACAGTGTTAGAGTTCTCCTTGTGCTTACCTACCATCCCACCAGCGTTCACATGCAGAAGATCATCAGTCTGCATTTCCCCACCTCCAGCGAGATGCCACCACCAGACACATATTTGCCTCCTTTCCCTTTTCCAACTTCTGAAGTGACCATTTCCTCCAGGACACCCTGGTCCGCTCGTTATTCACTGGCCACACTTCCCCCACCTCCCCCACCCTACACCACAGGTTCACTTTACTTTCGCCCTGCCGGAGGTGTTACACTTTCCCATTTGCCTCCTCCCTCCTCACTATTCAAGGGCCCAAAATACCTTCCAGGTGAAGCAGCATCCTACCAACATTTCCCACACTCTGGTCTACTACATTTGCTGCTCACATTGTGATCTACTCTACGTTGGGGAATCTAAAGGTAGACTGGGTGACCACTTCACTTAATATCCAAGCTGTAAGTATGCAAAAGTCCCTGAGTTTCCAGTTGTCTGCCAGTTTAATACCCTATCCTGTTCCCTGGCCAGTATCTCTGCGTCAGGCTTGCTGCAGTATTTCAGGACATTTCAACGCAAGCTGGAAGAACAGCACCTCATTTTCCGCGGGTGGACCCTGCAGCCATTCAGACTCAAAATAATGGTCAATAATTTTAGGGACAGAATTCCTCAATGCCCCCTACCCATACACCAGGTCTTGTTCTCACGTGGCCTTCATTACTCACCCCCTATTGTTAGCTACTAACAGTCTCCATTAACAGCTATTCAGCCTCTGCTGTATATTAATGAACATTTTCAGGGCTACCATTTGTTCTGAAGAAGGGCCACTGAACTACAGACGTTAATTCTGATTTCTCTGCGCAGATGCTGCAGACCTTTTGCAGCAACTTCGGATTTTGTTTTAACAATGTCTCACGATGTTTTTGTATCATAATGCAATACGTCATGGACATTTAGAGCCCCGTCAAAGATAGGAACTTTGTAATTTCTCATTAAATGTTCATAAACAAATATTCGAGATTCAACTGAGATAGCAGCTTTGCTTATATCGTTCAGATTATTCAATTTGTCACACTTCAGAAAGAAAAAGTAATTGATAGAGGGAAACACAGCAGGTCTGGCACCCTCTGAGCAGAGATACACAGAATTAACCTTTGATTTCAATATGACTTTTTCAGAACAGTGTCACATTATATTCGATATGTTAACTCTGTTTCTCTCTGCAGATACTTCCTCATCTGTTGCGCTTCTACCATCATTTTCTGTTTGTATTTCATGTTTACATATCACTATATTTCATGTTTCTTGACAGGGCGACATGCTGGGTTTGGTAGCATATGGACAATGTAGTCCTTTCCTGTTCCTATTATAGTTGGTGTGTCTGGGACACACGTATGACGGCCGAAATCTGTTCCTTCTTTAAGATTCAAAGGATAAAATAATATTTTACTGAATATCCTGTAAATCTCAGGAACTCCACTTTGTTTGAAAAGACATTTTAGAGGCAGCTGAAATTTCATGAGATAATAGGAATAGATTATTGATAGTGGAGCACTCTGTGTCCTTCGTTGAACTAGATTGTTTACCCCCTCTCCAAACGCTTTGATTACATATCACAGAATTATTTACAACAAAAGTGGGGGAAAACCCAGCCCTTTGTCTCTTCCAGCTTGGAGCGACTATATATCTACTGTTAGTCTCCTATACTGTCCCCATAGCCCTCCACATTTTGTTATTCGCATCTGCTTTTAATTGTCAGTATCCTGCCAGATATGAGCAATATGATCAATCTCAAACAAAAAGAAAAACAGAACTTAGAGGGCAAGCTCAGCAGGCCTGGCTGTATCTGTGAAGAGAAATCAAAGTTAATGTTTCAGGATCGGTGACCCTACTCAATCTGTATTCCCAATGATTAAATGGTGTGTATATAAAATATAGTTCACTTTATCACATTTAATATTGTCCTTTTAGTTCACATTGTCATTCAGCATTGCATCACCCAAATGTTGGCTGTTTCCTTGTTGTGCATTAGATTTAATTCTGTCTGTCAGAAAGAGGGATGATGACTGGGAACTATCATTGTACTCCCTACAGTCTCCACAGCCACTGCTCCCATTCCGCCCTATCCCCCACCCAATATCATGTTCACTCGAACTTGACTCATTAATTCATAAGTCTAAATGAATATGTTCATTGTAAATATCACTTATAGTTTTGGACTGAGGCCAAAATGCGTAAAAATACGGTTTACAACAAATAAAAATGCATTTAGAAGTCTGTCAATTTATATAAATAATTACTGAAGCATATTCCCTATGGAAGTTCCACAGTTGCCCTATTAGAGCAGTGAGAGTAACATTCAGAGAAGTCCAGATTTCATGTCTATGTTCAGGGCGGCTGTGCCCAATGACAGTCTGTTCGCTGGCGTTTGTTCCCGTGGAGGATCGATCAGCACAGTAACAACATCCTGGTTGTGATTCTTTTGGGGGATGGAGGGATTTTTGGAGAGATGGTTACAGCATAGTAAACGGACAACAGAGCAGAATCATGTAGCCTACGGAAAGAAAATATTCTTATTCTCTCTCACAACTGACTTCACTCGAGCAATTGGTGATGGGAGATGTGACCAATAGCCAGCAATGTCAACAAGTAGTCCAGTCCAGATATATTGTGAACTGAATGTGCTATATTGAAAGCTGGGACTGTTTGCTCTGACTGTGATTGATGTCAGTCTCCATGCAATGCAACTGTGTCACTGGAGGGTTCCCCCCTCCTATTGGTGAGGGGCTTCCTTCGGTGCGCTATCCCACTGTAGTAACTGATGCATCAGCTGCAACAGTAACAGAGATCAACAGCTGCATAGATCTGAATCTGAGAATAGCGGACTGGAACATTACAACAATGGAGAGGAGGTTTTCCTTGAGTCTTTTCAAGATTTCCCCCTCTTGGGGATTTCTAACATATCAGCTATCAGCCGTGCTGATGATTATTCTGGGCGGTGTGGAGGGTGTGCTGCTAACCTATTCTCGCTATTATTGGTGTTCTCTCCCTCTGTCCATTCATTATTCCCATAAACAAGTTTGAACTTCGTTGCAATTTCTGTTGTCTATATTTGTCAGAGGAAGAAACTATTGTCTTCAGTTTCAATTGCAGTCTCCATTCATTACCCATGAATTGCAGATCACTCACTCACAAACATCTGTGAACAAAACTGTGCACAGCCCTGAGATCCCTTTTTGCCCTAAACTGATTTATGTCTCCTGTTCTCTCTGTCACCAAACCTGTCCACTGCCAGCTCCTAATATCCCCAATCTTCATCTCTGTGTCAGTATTGTTGTTCAACAAACCATTGGCTGCACGTTGGTAAAATTCAGACTTTATGTTTCAATCTCTCTGCTGACCACTTTCCTGATTACAAATATTTTAATCACAAAATTGTTCTTGTCTCGGGCATTACTTCATGATTAGGACAATATATGAATGTAGGAATGTCGCTGGATGTAATTCAGGAGCAAAGCTTATTAAACGAAAGATATTGTTTCAAGTAATTTGTTTCAAGTTCCACCACAGCTGATGACAGAACTTAAATAAAGAATGATAAGAATTGTAATAAAAGTGACTTTCATGACAAACATAAAAGCAACATTTTGTCTGAAAACCTTCTTCTTTCACTGATCACCTTCGGTAAAGAAATCTAATGTTATTACCTGTCTGGGTTAATTCTGACTTGAGACCCATGACAATGTGCTTAACTTTATATTGTCTTGTGGAATGGCCTCAGAGTCAGGGCAACTAGTGATGGGACCAAATGCTGCCCTTGGCAGAGATGTCAACATCCCACGGATTAAAATAATTGAAGGTGAAATCAAATAAAGGAAGATTCTGAAAATCTGAAATTAAAGAAAGAAATGCAAAGAAACGAGCAGAAAGTGCTGGGAAACTTTCCTGAACTGAAAGCAACTGGAAAGGGGTGTGATTCATACCGTTGACAGGGAAATCTGCTTTGAAGGGGAGGAGGAATCAATAGAGAAAGAGAGATAAAGAAGGCAAAAAAGCAAACAAAGAGAATGATGATCAGCTGGGCTGGAAATCAAATGTGAGATTCACCTCACTTATTTTTCGCTTCTCCCAACTTCCTGAATATCATGCCCATGTAAATACAGGTATCCCCCGCTTTTCAAAAGTTCACTTTTCGCCACTTCCCTTTCCGAATGACTTACATTAGGATATTGTTTCGCTAACCAAAAGAACTCCGAACAGGATTTTCACTTTTACGAAGAAAGCCGATTTTTTCCCATATAAATTAGTGCGACTGCACTTTACACCATATCAGCTTGCGAACGGTTTCGTAGGAACCTTCTGCTTACAGATAGTGAAGGAAACCTATATATATCTAAGATCATGTTTTAAGCAATTTGCTTCCCTCTGCCTGTCCTCGCTAAGTGTGGTCATCTTCTTATATTCATTAATTAGATATAGGTATCTCTGACTGGGGCAGCATGAGTTCATTTTTCCAGTTGCCCTTGAGATGACCTTGAGCTACTGCAGTCCACGTGTTTGATCAGATTTGGTTTCATTTATTTTAGTCAAATGCACAATGGAAAAGTTTGTTTTTATTGTAGTGCAGGCACATGATAGTAAACAAGAAAACAGAGATCACAGGGTCCTTGGACAGACTGATTCATACAAGGTTACATCTTCACAGGAGGTGTGCAAAGTAAGATCAACAATAGAAAGATTAATATTATTTGAAAAGTGAGAGATGTCAATTTGTCAGTCTAATAATGGTAGGGAAGGAAGTGTTCCTGAGCATGCCGGTCCATGTTTTCAAACCTCTGTGTCTCGTCCCTGTTGGAAGAGGATGTAGGAGATCATTACTGTTTTGGGAGAGATCTTTGATGTTGTCAGCCTTTCTGCGACAATGACAAGTATAAGTGGACGGAAGGTGGTCTTCCGTGATGGTCTGGACTGTGCATACAACCGTCTGTAATTTCTTATGGTCCTAGACAGAGCAGTTACCATGTCAGGTCAGTATGCACCCGAATAGAATGCTTTGAGTTGCCAGTATGCAGAGCACTGGGAGACGGCCAGTTTCAAACTAGTTAGATGTAGCAATTGGCTGTTAAATGGATACCCACGTTTTGGTTGCTGTTTTGACAACAATTGAAATTTAACTGATAATTTTAAATTATGTCCTCGATACCAAAACCTTGCTGAGTATTGCCAACATCGAACCAATGAGCCATCACCTGCTTCAAACGAAAAGAAAAGCCATGACCATCACAACGAAGAAGAAAGAGACAGAAACAAAGGGAAGGAGAGAGACAACACAGCGAGGGAAACAGATGGACAGTCAGTCAAAGAGAGAAAGGAAACAAAACAAGGAAACAAACAGTCATATGTGCAGGGAGAAGGGAATGGAATAGGTTCAGGGAAAGAAACAGAAGACAGGGAAAAGGAAAACACAGGCAGTGTGAAGAAACAATGAGAGACAAAGGTCACAGGGAGCTGGGGATAGGGTCAAGGGGAGCTGGGAGGAATGGGAGGAGCTGGGGGTGAGGTTCGGAAAGACCTGGGCGCGAGCACTGGAGGGAGCTGGGGGTAGGGAGATGAGGATTTATTTTGTCCTGTGCCAAGATGACCAGGAAGATCATGGTAAGAATGGATGTACTGAACGATGGCTGTAAAACATGTCTGAGAGGCATGAGACATGTCTGAGGGGCTGCACAGGGCGTGCGCTAGGCGAGATCAATATGAACAAAATGAGCATTATCGGAGATTAGAAAGTCCATTCATCAGATGAAAAACAGCTAGGAAGAAGCTGTTCCTGAACTTGCTGCTCTGTGTGTTCAAGCGTTTGTATCGTTTATCCTGATGGAAGAGGTTGTGGGAGATCTTACAGGCATATGATGGGTCTTTAGTAATGTTAGAACAAAGAACATTCCAGTACAGGAACAGGCCATTCGGCGGTCCAAGCCTGCGCCGATCCAAATCCTCCATCTCAATCTGTCTCCTATTTTCTAAAGGTCTGCATCCCTATGATTCCTGTCCATTCAGGTATCTTTCTGGAAACATGTTTAATGGAGCACCACTGGTCACAGTTCTCCATTTTGAGAAACTCGCTTCCCCTACTACGCTCTGTCCCCTGTTGCCAAGTCAGTTCTTTATCCATGTAGCTAGCACACCCTTGACACCATGTGACTTCACTTTCTCCATTACCCGACCATGGGAAATCTTAAAAAAAATCTTCCTGAAGTCCATGTACTTGACATCTACAGCCCCTCCCTCATCAATCAACTTTGTCACTTCCTCAAATAATTCTATTAAGTTGGGAAAACATGACCTTCCCTGCACTAAACCATGTTGCCTCTCACTGATAAGACCATTTTCATCCAAATAAGAATAGATCCTATCCCTCAGTATCTTCTCTTGCAGCTTCCCTACCCGACACGTCAGGTTCACCGGTCTATAATTAACTGGATTATTCATGCTACCCTTCTTAAACAAGGGGATTAGAAACTTTCCAGTCCTCCAGGACCTCAGTTGTGTTCAAGCATGTTACAAAGATATTTATTATGGCCCCAGCTATTTCCTCTCTCCCTTCCCTCAGTAATCTTGGATAGATATTGGCAGCCTTTCTACGGCAATGAGCCATGTAAAGAGAGTCAATGCTTGCGAGATTCGAGTCCGTCGTAGGCTGGGCTGTGAACACAATCTTCTGTGGTTTCTGATGATCCTGGGCAGAGTGTTGCCGTACCAGGCGATTATGCACCCGGACAGTATGTTCACAATAGTGCATCTGTAGAAGTAGTGCATGCTAAATATCCTGAGCCAAGTGAGGAAGGAGAGACGTTTTTGAACCATCTTGACTGTCACACCTATGTGAGAAGTCCAGGGTAGCTTGCCAATTATCATCACTCCGAGGGACTTGACGCTCTGCACACTCTCGGCTGTTGATGTGGATAGGGGTTTGATCCCTTTCTTTCGTGCTGAAGTCAATGATCAGTTCTTTACTTTTGCCGAATTTGAGAGGGAGGTTATCACTATCTCCTTTCTATGTTCAGACTCATCGTTGTTCGTTATCCCTCCTGCTTTGGTGGTGTCATCAGCAAACTTATGGTTGGCATTGTTTAGAATTTGGCAACACAGCCACGTGTGTAACTGAGTACAATAGGGGACTGAGGACAAAGCCGTGTGTGTACAGAGAGTACAGTAGGGCGCTGAGGGACACAGCCGTGTGTGTACAGTGAGTACAGTAGGGGGCTGATGACGCAGCCATAGGTATACAGGGAGTACATTAGGGACTGAGGACACAGCCGTGTGTGTACAGGGAGTACAGTAGGGGGCTGAGGACACAGCCATGTGTGTACCGGAGTACAGTAGGGGACTGAGGACACAGCTGTGTGTGTACAGGGAGTACAGTAGGGGGCTGAGGGACCCAGCCGTGTGTGTACAGGGAGTACAGTAGGGGGCTGAGGGACGCAGCCGTGTGTGTACAGGGAGTACAGTAGGGGGCTGATGACACAGCCATGGGTGTACAGGGAGTACAGTAGGGGGCTGAGGACACAGCCCTGTGTGTACAGGGAGTACAGTAGGGGGCTGAGGGACACAGCCGCGTGTGCACAGGGAGTACAGTAGGGGGCTGAGGACACAGCCCTGTGTGTACAGGGAGTACAGTAGGGGGCTGAGGGACACAGCCGCGTGTGTACAATGATTATAGTAGGGATTGTGGGACACAGCTGTGTGTGTGCAGGGAGTACAGTAGGGGACTGAGGACACAGCTGTGTGTGTACAGGGAGTACAGTAGGGGGCTGAGGGACACAGCTGTGTGTGTAAAGGGAGTAAGTAGCGGGCTGAGGGACACAGCTGTGTGTGTACAGGGAGTACAGTAGGGGGCTGAGGGACCCAGCCGTGTGTGTACAGGGAGTACAGTAGGGGGCTTAGGACACAGCCGTGTGTGTACAGGGAGTACAGTAGGGAACTGAGGACACAGCCATGTGTGTACCGGAGTACAGTAGGAAAATGAGGACACAGCCGTGTGTGTACAGGGAGAACAGTAGGTTGCTGAGGACACAGCCATGTGTGTACAGGGAGTACAGTAGGGACTGTGGGACACAGCCATGTGTGTACACGGAGTACAGTAGGGGACTGAGGACACAAACGTGTGTGTACAGGGAGTACAGTAGGGGGGTGAGGGACGCAGCCGTGTGTATACAGGGAGTACAGTAGGGGACTGAGGACACAGCTGTGTGTGTACAGGGAGTACAGTAGGAGGCTGAGGGACGCAGCCGTGTGTGTACAGGGAGTACAGTAGGGGGCTGAGGGACACAGCTGTGTGTGTAAAGGGAGTAAGTAGCGGGCTGAGGGACACAGCTGTGTGTGTACAGGGAGTACAGTAGGGGGCTGAGGGACCCAGCCGTGTGTGTACAGGGAGTACAGTAGGGGGCTTAGGACACAGCCGTGTGTGTACAGGGAGTACAGTAGGGGGCTGATGACGCAGCCGTGTGTGTACAGGGAGTACTTTAGGAGGCTGAGGGAAGCAGTCATTTGTGTACAGGGAGAACGGTTGGGGGTTGAGGACACAGGCGTGTGTCTACAGGATGAATAGGAGGGAGCTGAGGACACAGTCATGTGTGTACAGGGAGTACAATAGGGGACTGAGGGACAACAGCCATGTGTGTACAGGGAGTACAGTTGGGAGCAGAGGGCACATCTCTTGGTGTACAGGGGGGAAAGTTGGGGGTGAGGACACAGCCATTGCTGCACAGGGAATATAGTAGGGAGCTGAAGGCACAGAGGTCGGGGTACAGTAGGGGGCTGAGGACACAGCCGTGTGTGTAGAGGGAGTACAGTAGGGAGCTGAGGACACAGCCAGGTGTGTACAAGTTGTACAGTAGGGGGCTGAGGACACGGCCATGTGTGTACTGGGAGTACAGTAGTGGGCTGAGGGACACAGCCATGTGTGTACAGGGAGTACAGTAGGGGGCTGAGGGACACAGCCATGTGTGTACCGGGAGTACAGTAGGGGGCTGAGGGACACAGCCATGTGTGTACCGGGTGTACAGTAGGGGGCTGAGGGACACAGCCATGTGTGTACAGGGAGTACACTGGGGGGCTGAGGACACATCCTTCAGGAGCTCCAGTGTTGAGTGTTATTGTGGCGGAGGTGCAGATACCTATCTTCACTAATTGTGGTCTGTGGGTCAGAGACCGGGAGATCCACTTGCAGGGGGTGGAGCTGCGACTAAGGTCACGGAATTTTGAGATCAGTCTGGAGGGGATAATGATGTTTAAGGTGGAGCTGTACTCAATGAGCAGGAGACTGGTGTAGGTGTCTTTGTTGTCCGGATGTCCTAGGAATGGGTGCAGGGCTCGGGATACAGCATCAGTTGTGGACCCGTTACATCAGTCAGCATATTATAGGGGATCAAGTCAGGCTGGGAGATTGGAGGTGATGTGGGCCATAACCAGCCTTTCAAATCACTCCGTGTTTAGTGAGGTTAGAGCCACTGGGCAGCAATCATTATGTCATTAAAGCATGAGGTTTCTCACTTACAAGGTAGATGTTATGATTTGGAGATGCCGGGGTTGGACTGGGGTGTACAAAGTTAAAAATCACACAACACCAGGGTATAGTCCAACAGGTTTAATTGGAAGCACAATCATGAAGGTTGATGTTGGTCTTCTTGGAGCAGGTTGGGACTTTGGCTTGTGGGAGGGAAAGGCTGAAATTGTATGTGAATACCTCTGCCAGTTGGCCCTCACAGGATCAGAGTGCTCAGCCGGGAACACTATCCAGGTCCTTCACTTTCCTTGATTTGACCTCCAGGAAGACTGATCATGCCTGCAGTGGTGACAGCGGACACAGGTACATCCGAGGCTGTCGGGGCAGGTTTCAGCCTGGTAGTCACACAGTTATTCATCATAGACATCCCCTCGCCGACCTCCCTCCATCGTCATCAATGCACAGTGACATGGTTGGTGTGAGCACCACTCAGTTAGTGTTGAAACGGAGTGACATCAATAGACTGGGATTGTGCGCCACAATGAAGTAAACTCACAACAAAAGGGGGTAGGGTGTGCTTCTACTGAGAGTCAGTAGTGCAGGGAGTGAAGACTCTCCAGGTGTAATTCAAGTCAAGGCAGTGCTTCAACCTGAATGAAGTCAAGCACCTTGACTGTTGTGCCTTGTAGATGGTGGATGGTCTTAGGGAGCCAGGAAATGTATTATATATGAACAAACTGAACAAAGGACTTGAGAGCAGTTTTGCTAAATTTGCAGACGATATTGAGGAAGTGGGGAAGCTGCAGGAAGGCTTGAACAGTTTAGGACTGTGGGAAAACACGTGGCTGATGGAACACAATATGGGAACGTGTGAAAATATGGACTTTGGTATAGAGGAGACACTATGTTCTAATAGGATACATAAATCTGAAGCACAAAATAATTTTGAAGCACTCGTCCTCTCTTATGGTTAACGTGCATGTTCAGTTGGCAGTTAGGAAAGCAAAAGCAATGTTCGCATTCGTTTCAAGAGAGCAAGAATGCAAGACAGGCGACATACTGCTGAGAATGTAATGGGCTATGGACAGACGGCATTTGGCCAATTGTGAGCTGTTTTAGACACTATCTCTGGAGAAAGATCTGCTGATGTTAGAGGTGATTCATCCTGGGGGTGATGGCTTGTCATATGAGCGGCAGTGTGTGCATTCGATGGAATTTAGAAGAATTGTGGGGGTGGGGGGTCTGATTGAAACTAATGGATTACTGATAAAATTGATAGAGTTAGTATGTAGAAGGTATTTCCACTTTTCATAGAGACAATGACAAAAAGGCAGAGTATCAGAATGAAGGAATGGGCTGAATGGCCTAAGTCTATTGCTATATCTCATGCCGTTTAGGACACCGGGTCTATTATTCCGTATAGACTTGTAAATCTCTAACCTGCTCTTGTAACCCTTGTATTTGTATATTGATTTGACTTCACGTTCTGGTCAATGGTAACCCCTGTAATATGGTCGGTGGGAGTATTCAGTGTCAGCCAGTATTCCATTAATATTTTGAATATGAGCTGCTATCAGTGAGTCTCATCTGGCGGGAGTAAATTCTCTCTATGATGATTGCCATTTTCTGTCTGGTATTTTCGAAGGATTGATCCAACAATACGCCAGTATTGTTGATTTAAACAAAACAGGTACAACTTATCACAGCATTCATCAACAATATGTCATCGAATACTGAACACCCTTTAATAACAGAAAAGTCCTAAATGTTCAATATTAGAAACACCGCTTTCCTGTTCGTGTTCAAATCAGATAACTTGTCCCATCGAGATGCTCAACTTGGAACTATTTTTAAAAAAGATTTTTTTGAATGTGGGCACTGCTGGATGTGCTCAGCATTTCTTGCCCGTCCCCAGTTGCCCTTGAGACGGTGGTGCTGAGCTGCCTTCTCGAACTGCTGCAACCTACCTGCTGTTCGGTGACCCACTAGTGACTAAAGAGGGAATTCCAGGGTTTTCACGCAGCAATAGTGAAGGAACGGCAATACATATCCAAATCAGAATGTTGACTCGTTTGGAGGGGAATTGGAAGATGGTGCTGTTCTCAAAAGTCTCCTGCCCTTGTCATTCCAAATGGAGTTGTTTAATCGTCCGCCACCATTTACGATCAGATTAGCAGGACTGCAGAGCTTAATTCTGATGCATTAGAAGGAGCTGTCTGAGGATCTTTGGGTATTTCTCTATTGTGTCTTGTAGATAGTGCACACTGCTGCTCCTGAGTGACCATGGTGAAGGGAGTGAATGCTTGTGGATGTGGTGCAAATCAACTGTGCTGTTTTGTCCTGGATTGTGTCAAGCTTCTTTAGTGTTGTTGGGGCTGCACTCAATCAGACAAGTGAAGATATTCCATCTCATTCCTGACTTGTGCCTTGTAAATAAAGGACAGGCTATGGGTAGTCAGGAGGTGAGTTTCTCGTGCAGTATTCCTAGCCTCTGATCTGCTGTTATATTTATGTGGCGAGTCCAGTTGAGTTTCTGGTCAATGAAACCCCCCAGAATATTGATAGTGAGGGAGATTAGTGATGATAATGCTGCTGAATACAAAGTGGTTATATTGTTTCTCAATGATGACATCATGTGGCGCGAATGTTTTTTGCCCAGATATTTTTGCTAAGCATTTGCGAATGGTACTGAACATTGTACAGTCATCATCGAATATCCCCACTTCTCACCTTATGATGGAAGGGAGGTCATTGTTGATGCAGCTGAAGATGTTTGGAACTAGGACATTATCCTAAGGGACTACTGCGGAGATTTTCTGGAGCTGAGATGACTGACCTCCAACAACAATGACCATCTTCCTATCTGTCAGGTATGACACCTATAACAGAGTGTTGGCCCGCGGTACCAATTTTGCTTGGGGTCCATGATGTCACGTTTGGCAGAATGCAGCCTTAATGTCAAGGGCTGGAATTCAGTTCATTTTACTATGTTTGAACCAAGTCTGTGACGAGTTCAGGAGAAGAGTGATCCTGGCAAAACCCAAACTGGGCGTCACTGAGCAGGTTAGTTTTGAGTAGGTGAAGTTTGATAGCACTGTTTATGACACCTTCCATCATTTTACTGATGATGGAGAGTAGACTGATAAGGCGGTATTTGGATGGGTAGAATTTGTCCTGCGTTTTATGTAGAGAACACACTTGAGCCATTTTTTCCCCATTGTCGGTTTGTAAACATACTGGAACAGCTTGGCTAGGGGACCGTGATGTTCTGGAGCACAAGTCTTCAGGACTATTGCCAGCATGTTATCAGGGCCTATAGCCGTTGCAGTATCCAGTGCCTTCAACCGTTTCTTGATATCAGTTAATCGAATTTGCTGAAGGCTGCTCTCTGTAACGATGGGGACCACCGGAGGAGGCCGAAATGGATCACCCACTCAAAACTTCTGAGTGAAGATTGCAATGAAAGCTTCAGCCTTATATTTTGCACTGATGTGCTGGGTTCTCCATCATTGAGGTTGGGGATATTTGTGGAGACTCCTGCTCTGGTGAGTTGTTTAATCGTCCGTCACCATTCATGATCAGATCAGCAGGACTGCAGAGCTTAATTCTGATGCATTGGTTCTGTGATCGCTAAGCTCTGTCTGTCCCTTGCTGTTTATGCTATCTGGCACGCAGGTATTTCTGCTTGGAAGCTTCAGCAGATGAACATTTTTATCTTTATATATTCCTGGTTCTGCTCCTGGAATGCCCTTCTGCATTCTCCATTGAACCAGGGTTAATCCTCTGGATTGATGGTAATGGTTGAGTGGGGGAATGCTGGGCCGTGATGTTACAGATTATGCTGGAGTACAGTTCTGCTGCTATTGATGGTCCACAGTGTCTTATGGACGGACAGTCTTGAGTTGCTAGATCTGCTAAAAGTTGTGCCATTTAGCATGGTGATAGTGCCACACAACACAATAGAGCTTATGGAGACAATAGACTTCGTCTTCACAAGGACGGTGTGGTGGTCACTTTTACCGATACTGTCATGGACATATACATCTGCACTTGGTAGATGAGTAAGGACGAGGTCAGGGATGCTTTTTTACCCTCTCGTTCATTCCCTCACCACCTTCTGCTGACCCACTCTAGTAGCAATGTCCTGAGGAGCCGACCAGCATGATCAGTCGTACTGTTGCCAAAACAGTAGGCAGCACAGTGGTTAGCACTGCTGTCTCACAGCGCCTGAGACCCGTGTTCAATTCCCGACTCAGGCGACTGACTGTGTGGAGTTTGCACGTTCTCCCCGTGTCTGCGTGGGTGTGCTCCGGTTTCCTCCCACAGTCCAAAAATGTGCATGCTAAATTGCCCGTAATGTTAGGTAAGGGGTAAATGTAGGGGTATGGGTGGGTTGCGCTTCGGCGGGTCAGTGTGGACTTGTTGGGCCGAAGGGCCAGTTTCCACACTGTAAGTAATCTAATCTTAAAATAAAAATACTCTTGACAGTCGACTTTGAAATCCCCGGCCAGAATTCATTTTGTGCCCTTGCCACAGTCAATGCTTTCTCCAAGTGTTGTTTAACATGGTGGAGGACTGATTCAGCTGAGGAACGACATTACGTGGTAATCAGTAAGAGACACTTTTGTCCATGTTTAATTTCTGTTATTTCTGTAATGTATGATTCCGTGAGTAAGCCTATATCGGGCTGTTTCTTGACTAGTCTGCAAGGCAGTTGTTCCAAAGTTGGCACCAGACCTCAGGTGTTAGTAAGGAAGACTGCAGGTTCTACAGAGATGTTTCTAATGTTGAATTTTCCGGTGCCCATTTCCATGCCAGGTGGTCCAATCGGTTTCATTTGTTTGAATCTTTGTAGGGATTGGTACAACTGAATGACTCATTACACCATTTCAGGGGGCGATTGGGAGTCAATGACATTGCTTTGGGTCTGGAGTTGCATGTCAGCCAGAACAGGTGCGGTTGGAAGATTCCTTCATTGCAGGATATTAGGGAACAGGTGGATTTTTCTGACAATCGTCAATGATTTCATTCTCAGCAGTAGATTCTTAATTCCAGGGATATTTTTACATTATTGGATTGAATGTCCACCATCTGCAGTGGCGGGATTCAACCTGGATCCACAGAACAAGAGCTGATTTTTCTGGATTGATAATCTATTGGTAATACCATGAGACATATTGGAACCACATGTTGTACCCCGCTGCCATTTCGTGTGTGACCCTGCTTTTCATTCATTTCTTATGTTATTCTGGAATCTCATCCTTCATTAAATCCTGATTGAAATATAGAGTCATGAACGCCTTCTCGTCTACTCGAATTTCATTCAGTCTGTTTTGTTTGAACAGACATTTCAAGGCAGCTGTATACGAGAGAAGAGCAGGAAAAGATAATGAGTGATTGTGCACTGTCTCTGTCATCGGACCAGCATGTCTGTCCAGGAAGTATTTATTGTGGTCACAAAACCTCAATTATTATGGCATGGGTGGAGGCCATTCAGCCCATTGTGGAGTCACAAGATCTTGAACTGCACAATTGGAGTTATAGAGAGTGTGTGAAGAGAGATTTTGTGAGAGAGAAGTAAACAGAGAGAGACAGCATGTGAAGGGAGATAAACTGAGAGCGGAGAGAAAGGGGAGCGACTGACTGAGTGTGAGAGGAAGAGGTGTTAGATGAGGGTGAAATTAGATAGATCAGAAGACTGCATTACGGTAGATAAATATGGACAGACAGAAGAAAGAAGCTTTATTTAGAAATTCCTCTGGTCGGCAAGCCCTTTGTCTGGGCGCCGTGCACTGTAAGCACTGTGCTGAAACTGGCTGTCATCCCAGATTATTTACTTTCAACAATATCACAGAGCTGGGTTACTGACAGCTAAACAGAACCCATTAGGCCAATAGGTTGGTTCCATGGAGAAAGCAGAGCTTTTAATTAGTCTGTGCCAAGAGCAGCAGGAAATGATAACCACCACCCTGCCTCTACGAACCCCCACCCCCACCCCTACCCCCTCTCCACACCCACACACACCGATACTGTATGAGAGACTAGGCCAAAGAATCTCAGTAAGGGGACTAACTGACAGAAGTGAAATCACGATCTTAGCTGTGGGTCAAATAATGATTGATAAAGTTTGGACACCATTTTCCTAGTTATGTAATTCACATATTCACATTTCAATTTATATAGCTCAATATCAGGAGTGTATTTTAACAACCTTATCTCTTTGTACTTTGCATATATTGGTGGGTGCACAAAATCATTTTGTTCCTATATTTTATATTGCATAAACGCATTTCATTAATATTATCTCTGCTAATTCCTCATTGTAGATGTATTCTTGAATCTGTTCTTCATATGAGTTATAAAGAGTAACATTGCAATTCTGGTAACTGGGGAACATCACTGTCCCTCCACCCAGTCTAATCAGCCATGTCCCCCAGTCCTCTCCACCTTCTGTCTTTTCACCAATATTATAATCACAATGTAATCGAAGTCCATTAAATGACACTTCATGACAGTTCCTTAACATCGATAACATCAGCAGCATGACCCTCACCTGCCCTCCCTGATCCTGGAATAACAATCTGAACTGTGTTTGTCATGTTCAATTCGCTGTTAACGTATCCATGCCGTTTGTTTGTTGTAAGCCACGTTTGTTTTGGCACATTTTGCTATCAGATCATGGATGATAGATGTTTTCTCAATGTTTTACTGATTTTGCAATGACTGATCAGTAGTTATGGGATTTATTTCTGTACATATGAACAGAGAAGCATGTTTATGTTTCGTTACATTTCTGGCATTATTTCCATATCCAAGGCTAACTGAATGATTACACACAAACAATCTGCCATCCTCAACATTCCTTCCTTCAGTCATACCCATATCACACCCAGAATGCATAAATGTTCAACGTTATTTTGAATGTTAATAAAGTAGCATTGAATTCAAAGGGGTTAACTGGAGATATTTGTTCAGTGATTGTAATGATGTCAGTCTCCGTGGATCGTATGTGTCCTTAGAGAGTTCCTCTCTTCTATCAATAAGGGCATGCTTTCAGTGTTGTATCCCATAGTGAGCGGAAGCATGGCCAACAGCAGTAACAGGGATTAGCAGCTTCAGAGAGAAGGGCAGGAGAGATGGGAATCTGGGAACATTAGACTGGAATGTTCCAACGATGGATAGGAGTTTATCCTATGGTCTGTACTGGCTTTCCCAGCCTTGGATATCATTAGTATCGCGGATTGAAGATGTACTGAAGGTTATTCAAGCTGGTTACTATCCTATCCTTGCTACAGTTGGTGTTCCTGGTAAGTCACTCTGTCTGTTTAGTGAAATGGTCTGAACTGAATCGATGCTCATTATATGCAGATTTTAGAAAGGTGCAAGCCAACGTTTTCAGCTCCAAAGAGTCCATTCCTTAGAAATTATAACTTGCAAACTATTATTTACAAATTACTCCCCAATACGCGAGGGTAAAACACACTGTTCTCAACCTCTTTGATTCATTTTCTCCTGCAAAAGACATCACCATATCCTCTCCACATACCAATCCTGTCCAGTACCACCATTAAGACGTCCCAGTCTCCTCTTCAGCCTCAGTTCAATTCCTCAATAAACCATCGTTTGTTCCTTTGTTAATTCCAGATACATCTGTTTCAAGTCCCTTCTAACCACGTGTCCATTGCAAAATAATTGCACTTGAGATGTTTAACTTGTTCTCTGCACAAAATCTGAAAGATGGGCAGACAGTGTATGGTGGGTCACGTCATTGGCTCGTATTCTGGGGCCACAGAATGATAATCTGTGGATACCAGCTTGCCTTATGCCCATTAGAGAAGGCAGTGGGCCATCGTTCTCTGGTCAAGTCTCTGTTTAACTGCAAACCCACGGCAATGTGTTTTACTATTTATTGTCCTGTGGAACAGCTGAACCAGCCACTCAGTTCAAGATCGGCATAACATGCTGGCCTGACCATGGCTGCACACATCCCGTGAGGGCAGAACAAAAGGAAAGGTAGCTCCCTTCCTCTGCCTGCATCCCATATTCCAACGGCTCATTTCCATTCAGTTAGGTAGCCATTCACTGTTTTAGATGTATTCTTTGTGATTGAGTCTCTCCCAAGAGTGATGTCCATCTCCACGGGCACCTCTGGTGCTGACTTTATTAATGCTGACCTACAGATGTGAGGATGTTTCTAAATTATACATCAGTGTCAGTGCATTGTAAATGAATCGTTTCCTGTTTCACACGAAAGAAATGGAGCCAGCTAAGTGAGGGAAAGGAATTATTGTAATCAAACCTGAGAATGTTGTTGAGGTAGTGTTTGGGGCATTGTGGACAGATTTTCTTTCCTTTATATGAAGTAATCTCCTTCCCCCAGAGAGAGTGAAGAGGAGTTCAACTAGATTAATCCCTGGGATGATGGCACCATGAGGAGTGAGTGAAGGTTGATCTCCAGCGCTGTGAGACAAAATGCGGTTGAATCCTGAGAGTTATGGACAATCACTCCTTATATTCTAAACAGACAATGAGAAGGTGATAAATTCCATGAGTGCTATTTCACTCAGGATGCATGATTCGGGATAGTTTAAGTGCCTGGGCGGACGTTACGCCCACCCACCCCAACCCCTACTCCCCATTGAGAGAGACGCAGAAGTCTAAGTTTTGAATAAACTCTCCCCACATTAATACAGTGCAGTTGGTGTGTGATCCTGCACTGAATGTCTTGTTATCCACAATCCCGACAACAACCACAATACCTTCATTCTAAAGCAGTTAACTATTCACAACAGCTTCTGACCTTCATGAATGACATGAATCTATCTTCTCAGAGATGCAAGGTACTTCCTTAAGGTTTAGACCAGAAGACTATAAGCTGTTGGAGCATAAATTAGGGCAGTTAGCCCATCGGGTCTTCTCCGTCATTCAATCATCGCTGATAGGTTTCTCAAACCCATTCTCCGACCTTCTCCCCATAATCCTTCATCCCCTAGATAATCAAAAACTATCTATCTCCCTCTCAAATATACTCAATGACCTGCCCCCACAGCTTTCTGGCAATAAATTTCAAAGATTCACCCTTCTATCGTTAAATTACTGTCTCCTTATCACTGTCCTAAAAGGTGTTCCCTTTCACTAAGGCTGTGCCCTGGGATTCTAATCCAATGGAAACATCTTTTCAGCATCGACTCTCTCCGGGTCGTTCAGTATCCTGTCTATATCAATTATATTCTCTCTCATCTTTTCAAACTTTATCAAGTATAGACCCAGAGTACTCAAACATTCCTCATGCAAAAAGCTTTTCATTACTATGACCATTCTCGTGAAAATCTTCTGAACACGCTCCAGGACCAATACATCCTTCCTGAGAGATGGAGCTTAAAAATGAGCACAATACTCCAAATGTGGTCTGACCAGAGCCGTATAGAGTCAGTTCTTATATTCAATTATTTTCGGAGTAAATGCTCCCAATCATAATTGCAATTGCCCTCCTAACTACTGCCTCAACCTGCAAGCTGACTTTGAGAGAATCCTGCACTAGAACTCCCAATTCCCTTTGCACTTCAGATTTCTGAATTTTCTCACCATTTAGGAAATAGACCATGCCTCTATTCTTCATGCCAAAGTGCATGACCTCACACTTTCCACCGTTGGAATGCATCTGACGATCTCTTTACCTGTCCAAATCCTCTTTCAGCCTCTCCGCTTCCTCAATACGACCTGACCATCTCCCTATCTTTGTATCGTCTGCAAACCTAACCAGAGTGCCCGCAATTCCCTCATCTGGATTTTTAATGTAACAAGTAAAAATTTATGATTCCAACACTGAGCATTCTGGATCACTGCTTGTCGCCGGCTGCCGTCCTGAGAGGTTCTCTTTTATCCCCACTCTCTGCTTTCTGCCAGAGAGATAGGCTTATATCCATGCCACTGCCTTGCCTCTAACACCACGGACCCTTATCATACTCAGCAATCTCCTGTGTGACACCTGGTCAAATGCTTTCTCGAATTCCAGGTGGATACCATCCATTGGCTGTGCTTGGTCGAGCCTGCTCATTTCCCCTTCAGAGAATTCCAATGGATTTGTCAGGCATTAACTTCACTTGATGGAACCATGCTGACTTTGCCCTATTTTACCAAACACTTTCAAGTATTCAGAAATCTCATCCTTCACAATGGATTCCAGGATCTTACCCATGACAGAGGTTAAACTATTCATGGTGGGGGTTTTTTTCTCTCTTTTTCGTTACTCCCTTGTTAAAAATGGGTGTCACGTCAGTGGGTTTTCAGTGCTCTGGGATCGTTCCTTACTCTAGTGATTCCTGAAAGATAATCACGATTGCCTCCACTCCCTCTTCAGCTAACATCCTTATAATACTGGGATGTAGTCCATCTGGTCAAGGTTATTTACCCACCTTTGGACCATTACATTTTTCTCTCGCATATTCTCCATGGTGGGGGCCATCATACTCAGCTCTGGTCCCTCAATCTCTTGAATGTTTAAGGTATTACTCGTGCCTTCCACCATGAAAGCTGATGCAAAGTAATTATTCAGACCCTTGGCCATTTTCTCGTTCCCCACTGCTATCTCTCCAGTATCATTTTCCAACAGTCCAATGTTCACTTCTGCCGCTCTTTTATACTTTATATAGTGAAAGAAACTGTTACAGTCTTCCTTTATATTACTGGCTAGCTTACCCCCATAGTTAATAATCTCCCTCCTTATTTGATTTTGTTTGCCCTCTGTTTTGTCTTTGTAAACTTTCCAATCCTCAGGTTTCCCACTGCACTTTGCCACATTATATCATTTCTCTTTTGCTTTTATGCTATACCTGACTTCCCTCGTCAGCTATGGTTGTCCCATCTTCTCTATACAAGCCTCTTTTTCCTCAGGATAAATCTCTACTGTAGCCTGAATTACTCCAAAAATCTCTTGCCATTGCTGCTATCTTTCCTGCTGGGCCCGTCTCCGAGTCAATTCTACCCAGCTCCTCACTCATGTCTGTGTAATTGCCTTTATTCAGCTGGAATACCATTACTTCTGATTCTATCTTCTCCACCTGAAATTGCAGAGTAAATTCAATCATATTATGATCACTGTCACCTCAAGATCCCCTCATCTAGTCTGCCTGTACAAGCTGCTCCAAAACGCCATCTTGTAGACATTCCACAAATTCCTTTTCCTGCCAACCACTGTCAATCTGAATTCCCAGTCCATCTGTATAATAAAATCCCATGTGATCACTGTAACTTTGCCTTTCCTGCAGATCTTTCTAGTTCCTGGTGTATCTTACACCCATGCTCCCTGTATATAACTCCAACTGTATTTTTCATCTTTTTTGATTACTCAATTCTACCGACACAGATTCTACACCATCTGACCTTATTACATTTCTTATTATTGATCATTGATTCGATTCCATTCTTAATGCTTAGACAACTCTATCTCTGTGGCCATCTGTCTATCTTTTCGACAGGATGAATATCCTTGAATATTCAGCTCCCAATCCTGATCCTCTTGCAGCAATGTCACTGTAATGCCCACTATGTCTTACCTGCCAATTTATGGATGAGTCACAAGCTAATTTACCTTATTCCTTATACTGCATACATTCCGATATAATAGTTCAGTCCTGTATTACCCGTCGCTCTTCGCATTGTCATTTGTTTGTCCAGCTGTTGGTACCTACACGGACCCTGACCACTGGATCATTCCCCTCCCGCTCTAAGCTCTGCAACCCAGATGATATATTCCAAACCCGAGCACCATGTAGGCAACACAACCTACAGAACTCTTAATCCCGATCACGGAGAACAGTATCTATGCTTTTAACTATACTATCCCCAATTATCCATCATTGGGCAGCATGGTGACACAGCAATGCCGACTCACAATGCTAGGAACTTGGGTTCATTTTCAATCTCTGGACCCTGTCTGTGTGGACTTTGTACATTCTTCCCGTGTCTGCATTGGGAGCGTTAACTCTTTTCTCTCTCCACAATACGTCTCTGTGTTTGCTTCAGATTTCTACCATCCACTGTATTTTTGCTTTTGTTCGATGGAGAAATGCAGCAAATGTGACAGGTTTTTGTAAAAGCAGCCGTGGTTTGCGGGTTCCTCTGGATGTTCAGGAATTTTGCCCTGCCACTTGCCTGAGTGCAGTGTCCCAGGATGCCCATTCCATCTCACTCAGTTCCGTCAGTCCATCGTCACTACATGCAGCCTTTCCTTGTGCCACCCCGGGGCTCCCCGCACCCCATTGCCTGGCGCTGAATACACCCTTCGCAGGACTGTGCACACAACGACAATGGGAACTTTCTGACCCGCTGGGGAATCTGGGTAAAGACCCTGCCATTGAAAGGAACAGAATAACTAGAATCCAATTGAATAGCAAAGCTGAGTAAACAGGCTGAATTACATCCATCTGCTCTGACATTTTCTAATCTTCTGTTTATCCTCGTCCATCTGCAAATAGATGGTCCATATGTATGCCTTGTCAAACAGGTTTGGTGGTGGGGATAGATATCAGATCCGGTGGCCATTGGACTGATTCAGTGGTCTCACTTTCCTGACGTCACACTTAAGTTTTTATTATCAAGTCTATCCAGATTAAAAAAAGGTCTTGCTGGAGTTGTGCTGAAAGGATATTTGAATTTTGGAGACATTAGAATATGTCACGTGCGAGTGAGGTTAGGAATTGTAAGGTAGCACAGTTAAATACACAATCAAGAACTGGTCAGGGAGGCAGCACATCCGATATGTGTATCATTGGGATTCCCGAGTCGGGAGGATATACACAAAAAGGACGGGATGCACATGAGCTGATAACAATCTCTGATATGTGGATCATTGGGAATCCCGCGTTGATAGGATATAAAGAAGATGGACGGGATGTTCTTGAACTGGCAGCAATCCGTCTCCTGGCGGACAGGTTTGATATTGTTCTTTACGAGGGTTTAAACTAGCGTGTGGCAGTGGTGGGGAAGGGGTGTGGTGGAGGGGTGTGTGGAACCACAGCAATAGGTCCACAGGTACAGTAACTAAGGAGGAGTTGGAGACTAATCCTAGTACAGCTAAGACCAACAACAAAAGAAAACAGACAGAGGGTACTGAGTACAGTGGCCTGGCAGTCTGAAGTGTGCTGATTTTAATATAAGGAATCTATTTGTTTGAACAGATATTTTGATATCGCTGCATGTCAGAAAATAGGAAGAGATAATGGTTAATTGTCCACTGTGTCCTTCACTGGACCAGCTTGTCTCTCCAGGCACCAAAACTTGTTACTGTGGGTCAGAGAACTTCAGAATTAATACAACATAGAAGGAGGCCATTCAGCCCACCATGCGTCCATGAGCTCTCCAACTTGACAGCTTGAAAATAGAGGGAATGATCGGAGCTAGACTGAGAGGGAGAGAAATAAACAGAGAGAAAGACAATGAAGTGAGATAAACAGAGTGAAAAAGGAGCTACAGAATGAGAGCAAGGGATGTCTGAAGTCAGATCAGGAGATAGCATGAGGAGAAATGCACAGAAACTTTTCTTAGAATCCCTCACAGACTGTCAGACCTTTGTCTGGTGCCATACCCTGTGAGCACCATGCTGATACTGGCTGTCATCCCAGATCATTTATCGCCAATAACATCCCAGAGCTGAGTTTCTGACTGCTTAACACAATCCAATAGACCAATGGATTTGTTCCAGGGAGAAGGCGGATTAATATAAATATTCTGGGCCAACAGGAACTTGTAGCCCCTCTAGACACTGCATGAGAGGCAGGGTGGAATCTCAGTGAAGGGAATCACTGGCAGAGGGGAAATCAGGATCTCAGCTGTGAGTCAAATAACGATTGATAAAGTTTGCACACCACTTCCATGCTTTTGTAATTCATATTAAAACTTATATAGCTCCACATAGTAAGTTTATTTAACAATATTGTCTTTTTGTAACTTTCATGTTTTGGTATGTACAGAAAAGCATTTTTATCCTTTCATTTTGTGTTGAATAAATACATTTTATTACTGAGGAAAAAAGGCCTTGCTCCGATGGGACAGTCGTCATCTGAACCATGCTGGGACCAGAATCTGAGTGAATCCTATCCATGGCTGTAGACAGAGCTTTCAGCTGATTCGGAGTGTGTGTGTGTGTGTGTGCGTGCGCGCGCGTGTGTTGGGATGCAGTTATAGAGTTTAATTAGAAAAGCCGAATTAAACGAGGACGTAAGAGTACAGAACTCAGGGGAGGTTATTAAAATCTTCAGCACAGACACAAATAGGATAAAGCACCTGGAAATGTTTAACATATCAAACTTCAAGCGCACTGCAAAAATGAATGACAACGAAAAGAGGGATGGTTAATGCAGGACTGAAGGGGTTACAAATGAATGCATGCTGTATAAGGAATGAGGTAAATGAGCTTGTGGCATGAAGTAAATCGGCAGGTATGAAGCTATGAGCATCACAGAAATGTGGCTGCAAGATGATCTGAATTCTTAAGGATATTTACCATATTGAAAAGAGAGGCAGATGGGCAGAGGGAGTGGATTTGCATTATTAGTAGGAAATGAAATTAAAACAATAGTAAGAAAGGAAGTAAGGTGAGATGGTGTAGAATCTGCGTGGATGGAATTGAGGAATCAGAAAGGTAAGACAATCACTGTTGGAGTCTTGTACAGGGCTCCAAAGAGTAGTCAGGAGCTGGGGCACAAGATACACTAGGGGATAGAAAAGGCAAAGTACAGTAATCATGGGTGATTTCAGTATGCAGGGGAACTGGGAACATTAGATTGGTAGTGGTTCGCATGAAAAGGAATTTTAGGAATGTTTATAAGATGGCTTTTGGAGCAAATTCTGGTGGAGCCCACTCGGGAACAGATGGTACTGGATTTAATGATACAGGATTCGTAATGGAGATTAGGGTGAAGGTAAAGTTCGGAAGCAATGATCAAAACATGGTTGAATTTATTCTGCAATTTTAAAGAGAGAAGATAGAATCAGAGGTAACAGTATTTAAGCTAAATAAAGTCAACTACAGAGGCATAAGGAAGAAGCTGGGTAGAATTGACTGGGAGAGGAGTCAAGCATGAAAGACAGAGGAACAGCAATGGTAGCAGATTCCAAGATTAATTCAGGAGACCCAGCAGGGATTCTTGCCGAGGAATAGAGGCATGGTACAGGGAGGATGAGGCAGCCGGGGCTGACGACGGAAGTCAGGGATTTCAGACAGGCAAAAGAACAAGCGTATAATGTGGTGAGGGGCAGTGGGAAACTAGAGAATTGGGAAACTTACAAAGACTAACAGAGGGCAAAAAAAGGACAGAGAAGATTAGATATGGAGGTAAGCTAACCAGTAATACAAAGGAGACTGTAAGAGGTTCTTTAATATATAAAGTGCAAAAGAGAGGCAAAAGTGAATATGGACCACTGGAAAATGATGCTGGCGAGACAGTAGTGGAAAACAAAGAAATGTATGAGGAACTTTGCATCAATGTTCATGGTGGAAGACAAGAGTAATTTCCCAAAATTTGAAGAGAGTGAGAGGGCAGAGCTGAGTATGGTGTTCATCACCAAGGAGAACATGCTAGAAAACTGAATGGCCTGAATTTGGATAAACCACCTGAACCATATGGACTACACGCCAGCAGTGTAAGGGAGATAGCTGAAGAGGTAGTGAAAGTGAAAGTAGTAATCTTTCAGGAATGACGAAAATCAGGAAAAGCTGGAAAATTGCTAACATGACACTCCATTTAATAAGGGAGTTAGGCAGAAGACGGAAAATTACAGACTGATTAGCCTAACCTTGTTTGTGGGTAACATCCTGGAATCCATCGTGAAGGATGGGATTTCTGAAAACTTGGATTTAGCAAAATAATGCAAAGTCAACATTGTTTCATCAATGGGAGGTCATGCCTGACAATCCTGCTGGAATACTTTGAGGGAGTAACGAGCAGATTTGACCAAAGAGAACCAATGGATGTTATCCACCTGCTTCTCTAAGTTCCTTTGATAAGGTGCTAGGCAGGAGGCTATTGAGAAAGATTAGGGCCCCAAGTGTTACAGGCAAGGTGCTAGCTTGGATAGATGCATGGCTGTCAGACAGAAAGCAGAGAGTGGGGATAAACGTGTCCTTCTCAGGATGGCATCCAGTGACAAGTGGCATTCCTCAAGACTCAGTGTTGGGATCACAACAATTCCCTTTGTGCATTAATGGTCTACATGAAGGAACTGAGTGCATTCTGACTAAGTTTTCAAACAGTGCAAAGATGGAATAGGTAGCATCGAAGAGGTGGTTCAGCTGCAGGAGGGTGCAGTAGCACCCTCTAGCACCTCTCTAATGCTCACCTTCCAGACCACCAACCTCAGGAAACAACATCATCCTCCGCATTTCTGCCACCGACAGTCAAACCACACCACCAGAGATATACTTCCCTCCCCATCCCTATCAGCATTCTGAAGAGACCATTCCCTTCATGACTCCCTCGTTAGGTACACGCATCCCCCCTCCCACACCCCAACAAGCCACCTCCCACTCCCGGCACTTTCTCTTGCCATTGCAAGAGGTATGAAACCTGTGCCAGCAACTTCCTCCTCATCTCAATCCAAGACCCCAAACGATCCTTCCACATCAGGCAGAGAATATCCTGTGCATCCAAACACCTCATCTACTCTGTCCATTGCTCCTGGTCTCCTCTACACTGGGGAGACAGGACGTCAACTTGCAGAACGGTTCAGGGAACACTCTCCATCACACACCCAACAATCCCACTTCCCTGTGGCGGAATACTTCGTCTCCCCCTACCACTCTTCAAAGGACATGCAAGTTCTTGGCTTCCTCCAATGCCACATTCTCGCCATGATTCGTCTGGAGGAAGAGCGCCTCGTCTTCCACCTTGCAACCCTTCAACCACATGGCATCCAGCGCAATGTCACGAGTTCCCTCATCTCTCCTTCCTCCACCTTATCCCAGATCAAACCCTCCAGCTAAGAATCGCCTGTTGAACTGTCCTACCTGTCTATCTTCCTTCCCATCTATCCACGCCATTTTCCACTCTCACCACTCACCTCCATTTAGCCATCGCCTTCCAAGCTACCTTCCTCCCATTCCCTCCCATTCATCTCTCAACCCCTTTCCGCCCACCCACTTCATTCCTGATAAAGGCTTTATGACTGACACGTCGAATATCCTGCTCCTCAGAGTCCTCCTGACTGGCTGTGCTTTTCTAGCACCACACATTTTGACTCTGATTTCCAGCATCTGCTGTCCTCACTTTCTCCTGCTGAAGGATTTGCACAGGTTAGGGGAGTGAGCAAAGAAGTGGCAGGTGGAGTATAACGTGGGCAAGCGTGAGGTCATGCAGTTTGCCAGGAAAAATAAAGGCATGAATATTATCTAAATAGCGAGCAAGTTCAGAAGACTTGGAGGGGGTGGGTGGGTTCTAGTCCAATGATCTTGAAAGGGAAACCTGCAGGTTGTCAGCAGTTGGGAAGGCAAATAAAATGATTCAATTTATTTCAAGTGGGCTTGAATATAAATTCAGGGATGTACTTCTGAGGTGCTACAAGATTTTGGCCAGGCTACAGTTGGAATATTGTGCACAGTTTTGGGTCCCATATCTTAGGAAGGATGTACTAGCTCTGGAGTATTTTCGGAAGAGATTCACGAATGTGGTCCCAGGAATGAAAAGCTTAACATATGAGAACATCTGAGGGCTCTGGGTCTATATTTGATAGAATTCAGAAGAATGTTAGGAGGTCTAATTGAAACTTACAAAACATTGAATGACCTGAACAGGGTGGATTTTGGGAAGATATTTCCAATGGAGGGGAGACTAGGACCCAAGGGGACAGAGTAAAGAGATGACCTTTTCAAACACAGATAAAGATGAACCTCTTCAGCCAGTGCGTGGTGACTCTAGGGAATTCACTGCTACGGACGGCTGTCGTGGCGAGGTAATTGAGTATATTTAAGAGTAAGACAGATAGGTTCTTACTTGTAAAGGGGTTGAAGGGTTACAGATAGAAAGTGGAAGAATGGGGTTGAGAAGCTTAACAGGCATCATTGAGTGGTGGTGCAGGCTCAATGGGCTGAATAGCCACATTTCTGCTTCAATGTCTTCTGGTCATATGGGTAATATTGGCTCTCCTCATTCCTCATTTGAAATGTATCCTGGAATTTGATTTTCTTATAATTTATAAAGAGTAACATCCCAATACTGATGACTGGGAAATATCATATTCCCTCCCTCCAGTCTCTGCAGCCATGTCCCCAATATCATAATCACACTGCAATTGAAAACCAATGCATGGTACTTCATCACAGTTGATTGACATCGACAACATTAACTACATGACCCTCACCTGCCTTCTCCGATCCTCGACTAATCATCTCAATTGTGTGTCACATGATATTCTCTGTTAACATATCCATGACATTTGTCTGTTATCATTCATGTTGTCATAGGCACATTTGCCTGTCAGATTACGGACTGGAAATGTTCTCTCCATATTTTACTGACATTATAATCACTGATCAGTAGTTATAGATTGTATGTTTCCATTTATAAACGGAGAAACTTGTTTATGTTCTGACAATCCTTTGACATTACTCCCGTATCCAAGGCAGATTGAATGATTACACGCAATCAATCTACCATCTCCAATATTCCTTTCCTCAGCCTCCTCCACATATCCCAAGCTAAATTAGTCAATTTTAACGTTCTTTTGAATGTGAATAAAATCAATATTGAACTCAAAGGTGTTAAATGGAGCTATTTGTGCAGTGACTGTGATTAATGTCAATCTCCGTGGATCCTAATTATGCCAGTGGAGAGTTTCCATCGTTGAAAGATAAATGGGCTCTGTTCATTGTGCTATCCCATAGTGTGAGTAGGAGCATCACTGAAGCACTAACGGGGATCAGCAGCTCGAGACAGAGAGGGAGGAGAGATCAGAATCTGAGAACATTAGATAAGAACGTTACAATAATGGTTCATAATCTGACGACCATGGATTGGAAAGTTCCAACAATGGATCAGATTCTAAGAATATGAGACTAGAATGTTCCAACAATGGACAGGAGTTTATGCTCGGGTCTTTACTGGCTTTATCAGCCTTGGATATCCTTAGCATATCGGATCCAGGATATCCTTTGGATTAGTCAAGGTGGTTACTATCCCATCCTCGCGATCGTTGGTGTTCCTGGTAAGTCATCATATTTGTCTACAAAACCGGGTTGAACTGGATTTCTGTTCATGATATGTCCATTTTGGAAAGTGCAAGTCAATGACTTCAGTTCCAAACAAAAACTCATTTCCTTATATATTATAACTATTAAAATACTATTTATAAATTACTCACTGATATGGGAGAAGGAACCAGACTCTTCTCAAACTCCATAATCCATATTGTCCTTCACAGATTTACATCTCCATGTCCTCCCCACTCACCAATCCTGTCCAATACCACCATCATGGTATCCCAGTCTCGTCCTCAGTCTCAGTGCAATATCTGAATGAACCATTTGTGCCTTTGTTCAATCCGGATGCAACAGTTTCACGTTCCTTGTAATCACATGTCCGTCACTAAATAATTGCTCTTGAGAATGTTTAACTTGTTCTCTGCGCATAAGGGAAGATAGTTTATGGTGGTCAACCCATTGACTCATAATCTAGAGCAACAGAATAATGGTCTGTTAATATCTCATGAAGGAAATTGGGGAGTTTAAAAGCGACCGTTATCATGGATTATAAAAACCAATCTGTTGCCTCAAGCCCTTTAGGGAAGTCAATGTGTCATGTTTACCTCGTCAGGTTTCCGTGTGACTTCTGTTATAAATACGTGGGTGTACTGTACCTTTGAGAGAATTAAAAACCAACAATAACTACCTGACAGCACCAAGAGTTCTGAAAAATAGATATAATGTAACATTTGGTTGAACAACCCGATTAGCTCATTGTGTTGAAACAAATTCAGCAAAACATTTTAAATGATATCCCAAAATGCCAACCTCCAACCAAGTTTTAATTTATTATATTGACAATCTTAACAGCCAATGATACAATCAAATAGTTTGGCGGTACAAGACCATGGAAAATTGAACAGTTGAGAGGAGAACTGCCAAGCTACCATCATGCAAAGACTGCCTGAAAATAGCTCTCCTCCGGGTACTTTTATTGATTAGTAACTAGTGAAGCAGAGTTCCGAAGATGAAAAGAAGACAGGAATATGGAGAAGATTCGAAAGCTTCCTGGTTTTGAGATAAGAAATTTTGTTTTGTAAATATTGATTAGGAGTCTTATCAGCCTAGGATTGTGGAAGGGAAAGGTCAAAGACAGGTTAGAGGAAGAAGTTCTAAATAGTTGTTCGTTTATTATTCTCTGTTATACTTTAAGGAATAGAGTTGTTAATTTTTACTTTAAATAGATTTGCCTCTAGAATTATCACCAATTACAGCATGAGATAAATATTTTTTCCATTGCTGGTTTTAATTAAGCAGCAAGATTTATCCTGTAGCACTACAAACCCACAGCAATGTGTTTTACTCTTTATGGTACTGTGGAACAGCTGAACCAGCCACTCAGTTCAAGATCTGCATAACATGCTGCCCTGGTCATGGCTCCATACATCCTGTGAGAGAAGAATAAAGATAAAGATAGCTCCGTTTCTCTGCCCGTTTTCTGTATTGCTACATTTCATTTCCATTCAGGTACATGATCATCCCCGATTTTAGGTGTATTCAATCTCATTGAAATTCTCCCCGAGAGTGATGCACATCTCCGTAGGTATCTCTGGTGCTGGCTTTATTGATGCTGAAGTACAGATGTAAGGGACTTATAAATTCCATGTCATTCGTAGTGCATAGAGAAGGAATGGCTTTTTGTGGCACAGGAAAGAAATGGCGATGTCTAAGTGAGAGAAAAGATGTTTTTGACAATCCCAGTAAGTTTTGTTGAGACAGTATTTGGGGTACTGTGGATATACTTTCTCTCAAGTTTCGCCAGACTAATCCCTGGGATGATGGCTCCATGAGCAGTGAGTGAAGGTTAGCGATAGAATAAGAGGTGAATAAGGGGGATGGACGATCACTCATGATGTTCTAAACAGACAATGATGCAGTAATAGGTTCCATGGCTTTTTTTTTCACCAAGATTACATGATTCTCGATAGTTAAAGAGTCTCTGAGACCGTTCGTCCCAACCATCTCCACTCCCTATTTCAACTGAGACAGAGAGAGAAAGAAAGGGGGGGGGCGGGGGGAGGGGGGCGGAGAGAGAGAGAGGGAGAGAGAGAGAGAGAGAGAAAGACAAAGGTTCAGGCAATGGATTCATCGTCTGAATTATCTGATCCTGTTCCTTTTGACCTCATATTCAGTAATTGCAAAGTTAATGGCTGTAATGTTTCTGAATGTTCTTTTACTGAACGTTGCAATCAGAGAGAGTAAAGTATTTTGTGAGTCATCTCTGGTTGAGTTATGGGGACTGTGTTCACGGTGAATCTGGGTCTATGATATCACCAACAATTGAACCACAAGTTGCAGAGAGGAAATACTCTGTAAAGAGACCAGAGGCTTCTGTCGAAACAAATAACATTTTCCAACCGACACGAAACCATGTGTGACAGTCTTGAGGGACTGAATGAGATCCTCTGTTACTGTTGACCAGGTATTTGGGGCAACTGGCCTCCATCTGTTCCTTGCAGGAGCTGTGAGGGGTTGAATAGAACATAGCAACACAGGACTGAGCAGCAGGAGTGGGCAATTAAATACTTTGTCACCGCTTCATGTGTTTTTGCTCAAAGCAGCGCATTTCTGTCTGTATAACATTTTACTATATACCAAAAACAACTTTGAGTAAATGCAAACATCCAGGCACCACAATCCTCTGGGAAAGGGAATTTCCACTTGAACATCCCTTTGAGAATTTCTCATTTGTGTTCCAACAAATGTTGGAAGGTCACTATGTCCTTTTCCAATCCCACTCCTCCACTGGTTACACTCATCTTAATAGCAGTCAGTTTAGTGAGGTGGCCAATGATATAGGTCTCAGACTCCGCCATTTTCTAGAAAAATGTGAGACACAGAAAGTTGAACTCATAACAAATGGCAAAATGATAGATTGCCCCAAAATGTTATTCTGCTTTTGACGTTATTCTGCTCACACAAGCTACTGGTAGTGGGATTTCTTTCTGTAACAGTGGGATTTGGCTGAATTCCCTTCGTTTCAGGCCGTGGAGAGATTTCAATGAGTCCTCACCAGGAATCCTTCACAAGTGGTAAAGATGACACAAGGATTTTATGGTCTCACGCTTTGCTATGGGGTGGAACAAAGTAAGAGAGAGAGATCAATCGGCTGCTCCTTCTCAGACAGGGAACATGTTTCTCCCTCTCTGTGTTGCAACATACAATAATGTCAACTAAGCACCAAACTGGACCATGTGCGATCTCCTGGAACATTCTCTGGAAAATCTGATTGTGGATGATATGCAGGTGTGTCATTGCTCTTGTTGTACACAATTCTTTCCAATCGCAAAAACATCCTCACTTTATAATTTGAAGACATACTTACATGTGTCTTTGTAATTTGTAAATATTGGTAGGTGTCTTCATAGTATGTGTGTTAACATCAATGCATATTTTTCTTAAAGTTTATTCTCTAGCTTTAGTCTCCCTGACAGGAGATAATATGCATCCAGCTGATACATTTTTCCGAAAGTCATGGATGGTTCAATACTATTTCTCAGCTAAGATCAAAACGGATAATCCCCCATAACAAAAGGCCGGCATTCCAGGAATGAGTAAAGGGAAACCTCTTTGAAAATCTTCGAAAATAATTATATCTTTTTATTTTAGTGTTAGGGGATCAATCCTGCACACAGGACATCGGGTGGGGTCTCAGCAAGGCCCTGTACAGATGCAGTAAAACATTCCTGTAATTAAACCTGATACCTTTTGCCAAAAACAGCATCATTCCACTTACCTTCCAAATCACTTGCTGCATCTGACTTCATATGATTCATGTCGCAAGAACATGGAAACCTCCTGTATCACCGAGTTCGGCAATCTCTCTCCATTTAAATTGTTTACCATTGTTTTAACCTTCATGCCAAAATAGACAACTTACCTTATGTTATTTCTGCTGAAGGTTTGCTCACTAACCTTCCCTGCCTGTATCACATTGCAGACTCACTACCTCCATTTGATGACACATTGAATGACCTTCTTGGTGTATGAGCTAATTGAGATCCAAGTCATTCCCTTCCCTTCCTCCAGATCTTTAATACAGATTGTTGATCATTGATGACCCACAGTGATCTCTGAGGCACTCCATCAGTTACAGCTTTGCTGAAAATAAACATTTATCTCTACTTTCTATTTCCTGTTAGTGACAGCTTCACGGTTCCTGTGTAGCGGCTCAGGTGGGTTGAATGGCCTCCTCCTGGAGTGTGTAGTGTACTGAACGAGGTGAATTACTTCCTTCTATATTTCTGTGTAATTCCTTAGAGAGGCAGAATGGTCTCCTCCTGTGTCATTGTAGCTATCCTGTCTGACAGAATGGAGTGGTCCCCAACCCTATAACAGCCTCGAGGGTGGATTGAGGGAACAACACATGGGGTAGGGTAGGCAGTATGTCTTTGGAAACAGCATCGAGGAGTGGATTGAGGGAACAATACATGGGGTAGGGGCAGAGGTTGCCCATTTGGCTGCATCATTCAGAATGTTCACAGCTGATCCGAGTGTGTCTGACCATACATTTCCTGTCTGTCCCCAATAAACACTGACCCTTCTGTTCAGTAAAGATCAGTCGAGCTCAGCCTGGAAAATCTACAATTAATGATTCTTCCCTGATCCCTGAGGATGAGGACACCACAGTAGCACAACACTAAAGGGAAAGGGACATCCTTATTTCATTGTGGGACTGTTACTTTAAAACTGTGTTAACTGAACATCAAATCACCACCTCTTTTCAGACATAAGGACAGAATAATTCGGAATATTTAGGAACATAATCCATTCCGGACTCCATACCTATCCCACATATCCACTGACCCTTTTCAAGCAAATATGTATCGCACCCAGCCTCTGCTGCTGTCTCAGGAAGAGAATACCTGACAGCATGGTACCGCAGGAGCATTACGGAAATTAGCAGATTGAGGCCATTCAGCCTATCGAGTCAGAAATTCCGTTCAATAATTTTTTATATGTACCTCGACCTCATTCTTTTGCCTTCTCCCTCGAATCCTTGATCCCCTTCCAAATCAGAACATATCGATTTGTGTCTTAATGACACTAGTGTCTGTGCCTCTGTGTAACTGTATGTGAGTAATTGCTTGTGCGTGCGCCTGTATGTGTATGTGCCTGTGTGTGTGCGTGTGTGTCCATGTGCTTTTTATCTGTGTGTTTGTGTGTCTACATCTGTCTGTCTGTGTTTCAGCGTGTGTTTCTATCTGTAGTTATGTCGATTTGTATGTGACTGCATATGTATTTGTGTGTTTATACATGTATGTTTACCTATTTCCTTGTAAGTATTTTGTGTGTTCGTCTGTGTATTTCTGTGTCTGCGCGTCTGTGCAGTGAGGTATCTGTGGGGGGTTTTTAAATGAAGGGAGTGTTGTTGGAACTGCCAGTGGGTTTAAACTGAGAATTGTCTTTCACTGAACATTGCTCCTTAACTGGTCAGTAGGAAGTGCATGTTTCAAATTCTCCACACTAGGCGTCCTGGTCCTCTCAAGCTCTTTAAGAGTCCTCCCCAGAGCAGTGAGGGAGCGGATATCAGGCACTCCATTACCCGGCTTGGCCTTTTCTATCCGATTCCAGGCTGTTTCTCCTGGAATGGGAGAAAGGGATGGAGGGAGAGTGGAGATGGGTGACCCTGCTGTTTGTGCTGGTGTAGGTGGGGGAGTTGTGAGGTGTTTGGAATGAGTCAGTCGACAGTTTTGAATCCATATAGTATTATTAGTTGCTGAATTCAATAGTGAGAGTGGGAGTGCCTGAGCCTTATTTGGAGACAGAGCGTGAACCTTGTTCGGAGTTAGGTGCTAAAACAGATATAGAATGAGTGTCAGGGAGCAGAGAGTATACGGTAACTCTTATCCTAACAGAGCGAGGAGGATATTGCTGCTTCTCCAGTATTGTGGGACATTTTTTCAGATCATCTCAGCGTCGAGGTGAGCCTCGCTGAATGTATTGTCCAGGTCTGTCACTACTAACGACACAGACATGTCCCTCAGGTTCCAGAGAATCAGATTAGGTAGAGTTTACAGATAGCAATGAGAAGCAAATATTGGTGTGTTATATATCGAAACCAAAATGGAAGCAGAAAATCTGAGCATCATATGCTCTGGAAATTACATAGGCAAGTATTGTGGATACCGCAGTCATATTGAATGGTCTCAAGTTGCATCTAAACTGCATTAACTAATTGACTTCTGAAGCTGTGAAAAATAAGTTCTGTAAGTGTGTATGAGGTGAGTTGAAGAGTATGTTGTGAAGCAAACTAGAGAGCAGGTTATTTCGGATTTGATGTTGCACCTGATCTCTAATGTCCTTTGTTCCACTACACTCCTTAAGGGCCCCTCATTCATCATTAAACTCTTCCAAATGCAAGACGTCACCCTTATCTATGTTAAACTCCATTTGCTGTTTCTCAGCCCACTTCCACTGCCGATCAAGGTACTGCTGTAAGTTCTGATAATGTACCTCATTGGATCCCTACTATTTTAGTGCCATCTGCAAACTAACTAACCTTGCGTTGTGCACTCTTGTCCAAATCATTGATATAGATAACAAAGAGCAATGGGCCCAGCACCGACTCCTGAGGCACTCCACTAGTCACAGACCTCCAGTCCGACAAGCATACCTCCACCATAGCCACTTGCTTCCTAACGCCAAGCCAATTGTGTCACCAATTTGCCAGATTACCTTGGAGTCCATGCGATCTAACCTTCTCGAGCGGCCTACCATCTGGAACCTTATCAAAAGCTTTACTGAAATCCATACAGACTATGTCCACCACCCTGCCCTCGTCAACCTTCTGGTCACTTCCTCAAAAAACTGGAACAAAATTTGTAAGGCATGATCTGCCACGCACAAAGCCATGCTGACTGCACCAAGTCAAACTCTGTCTTTCCAAATGCATGCACATCTTATCACTCAGAACCTTCTAAAGTGGTTTACTGAAAACAGATGTGAAGCTTACTGGTCTATGTTTCCCAGGCTTTTATTTGCAGCCCTTCTTGAATAAGGGCACAACATTTACTACTGCCCAGACTTCCGGGACCTTGGCCCCTGAATTGTCTTCTCTCGCCTCTTGCAGTGGTCTTGGATATATCTGGTCAGGACCAAGAGATTTATCTGACTTTATGCATTCTAATATGTCCAACAGCATATCTACTGTGATATGGACTGTACCAAGATATGACAACTAACCCCCCCAAAGGTCATAGATCTTCATGTCTTTCTTCATGGTAAACACAGAGGTGAAATTGAGGACCTCGCCCGTCTGTTGTGATTTTACACATGAATGCCGACTTTGGATTGTAAGGCGTCCTATTTTCTCTGTTGTCGTTCTTTTTCTTTACTATACTGAAAGCACATTTTTGGATTCACCCTAATTTTCTCAGCAAAGACTATGTCATACCTCCTTTTCGCCCTCCTGATTTCAACCGGAACCAAGGGCCGGTTGAGGCCCTCCCTATGGGTACCAAACTTAGCTATCAGCCCCTGCTTGGACACTTTTCGCTGTTGGAGGATGGTCACCCGAAGCTCCGAGGTCGAATGTCCTGTACCGCAGAAGTGTCCCCAACTGGGAGGCAACACTTCTGTCTGTTGATTGTTGTGTGGTGCCCATTCCTCTGTTGCCGTAGCCTTTGCTCGGTTTCCCCAATGTACCATACCTCCGGGCGTCCTTGCCTGCAACGTATAAGATAGACAATGTTGGCTGAGTCACATGAGTACCTGCCACGTACATAGTGGAAGGTGTCCTCACATGTGATGGTCATAACCATGTCCACACGCTGACACGTCTTGCAGCGCACATCGTGACAGTGTTGTATGGAGTTGTCCTGAAAGCTGGGCAGCTTGCTATGAACAATGATCTGTTGGAAGTTTGGCGGTTGTTTCAAGGCAAGCAGTGGAGGTGTGGGGAAGGTCTTGGCGAGGTGCTCATCCTCGTTGATAATGTGTTGCAGGTCACAAAGAACATGGCGTAATTTTTCAGCTCCTGGGAAGTACTGAACAATGAAGGGTAACCTGTTGGTTGCCACAGCAAGGTACCGTAATGACTTCCTTAGGAGATAGACACGTGCTGCAACCGACAGGGTACCCTTCGTTGTTCTGTACTTCTGAGGAACTGAAAAACTGCACCATGTACTTCGTGACCTGCAACACATTATCAATGAGTATGAGCACCCCGCCAAGACCTCCCCACCCCTCCATTGCTCGCCTTTAAACAACTGCCAAACCTCAAACAGATCATTGTTCATAGCACGTTGCCCGGCTCTCAGGACAACTCCATACAATCCTGTCACGGCAGGCGCTGCAAGATGTGTCAGAGTGCGGACATGGATACCACCATTACACATGGGGACACCTCCCACTATGTATGTGGCAGGTTCTTATGTGACTCAGCCAACGTTGTCTATCTTATATACGTTGCAGGCAAGAATGCCCGGAGGCATGGTACATTGGGGAAACTGAGCAACGGCTACGGCAACGGATGAATGGGCACTGCACAACAATCAACAGACAGGAGTGTTGCCTCCCAGTTGTGGAACACTTCAGTGGTCCAGGACATTTGACCTCGGACCTTCAGGTGACCATCCTCCAAGGCAAACTTCGGGACAGACAACAGCGAAAAGTGGCCGAGCAGAGGCTGATAGTTAAGTTCCATACCCATAGCGAGGGCCTCAACCGGCACCCGAGGTTCATATCACACTACAGGTGACGACCATTGCACTATACACACACACAGACACATTTCACACACACACCTACACACCTATACACACGAAAGACACACACACATACTCTTACAGACGCACACACTCCCACACTCACTCATGCATCCTCTCAGAGACATAGGCCACTCTACACTTATGCACACACACATACCCTCTCTCTCACAGACACACACAACCCCCAGCCCAGACACACACACACTCCCACACTCACACCTACACCCCTCACAGACTTAAGGCACTCTACACTCACTACACACATGTACACTCTCACACTCACAACCTCCAACCCAGACAGACACACAAACAGACAGACACAAAGATCCACACGCACACATATATCTTGTGGGGTGAATTTGTACTTGCAGAGTTACATTCCACTTTGCTTAAAAACTGCATGAATTAATGTAAAACTGTTATCTCACTTTTTAGATTAGAATCAATTTAAACATCATGGCATGGACAGAGAACACAGGGTGCTAACACTTTGACATATTGTTAGCTAACATCAATTGTTACGTTTAACCTGAGAAATCATCTTTAATAAAAAGTTGTTTTTGATTTACACATGAAAGAAGTGAAACTATCATGGTATTCGAACAGATGAAAGACTCAATAGACAATCAAGGTAATTTTCAATGTATAATTTCAGTTACATCACACTGTAAATTTTTGCTATAAATTCTGTGCCTTACAATTGTGTCCTCCACAATCACCTGATGAAGGAACGATGCTCCGAAAGCTCGTGTGCTTCCAGTTAAACCTGTTAGACTATAGCCTGGTGTTGTGTGATTTTTAACTTCACAGTATGGGTGGTAGAGATAGACCAGGGAACTGTAGACGAACGAGTATTAGATCACTGTGAAGGAAACTACTGAAGAAAACACAGAAGGATCAAATTGAACTCCAATCAGAGTAGCAAGGTCTGATCAGAGATAATCATCATGATTTTATCAGAACGAAGTCACATCTAATGAATTTGATTGAATTAGTTTGAGGAGGTCGCTTATTTAGTTTGCAGCAAGGCCTTTGACAAAGCCCCATATGGGAAACTTTAAAATAAAGTAAAATCTCATGGAATCAAGGCTAACGTGACAAGTTACAAGAAAAAGTTTCTGAGTGTCAGGAGACAGAGGGTGGTGGGATAAGGCTGTTTTTGTGACTGGAGACTAGTGTCCCCTGGTGTACCACAGGGATCAGTGCTGTGTCCCTTATTATTTGTGGTACTCATAAATGGTGCAGATGTGAATGAAGGGGTGGGTGAAAGGGGGTGGGGGTTGTGATAAGTAAGTTTGTGCTTGCCCGGTTGGTTGGCAGTGAGGAGAAAAGTCTTATGTTCCAGAAAGATACAGATGGAATGGTCAGATAGTCAGATCAATGGCAGATTGAACATAACCCTGATAAATATGAGGTGATGCACTGTGGAAGAAAGAACCGGACGGGAGTATTCACTGAATGACAGCACATTGGTAAGCTCAGATTGTTCTTCTCCATACATCACTGAATGGGACTGAGCAGGGTGATAGACTGGCTAAGAACTGGGCCTTGGGTGTAGCGTTTATCAATCGGGGCTTAGATTATAAGAACTATACAGAACATTGGTTTGGCCAAGATGGAGTACTGTATGTAGCTCTAAAAGCCACTTAAAAGGAAGGGCATGGTTGTACTGGATGGTATGCAGAGGAGATTCATTAAGATGTTCCCTGGGATGGAGGATATCAGCTATGGAGAGAGTTTGGGTAATCTCGGGTTGTTTACATTGGAGCAGAAAAGGCTGAGGGGGATGTGTTTCAGAAGGCAAAGATTATGAGAAGCATGGACGTGGGTGGATAGACAGCAGCTGTTCCTTTTAGTCAGAGAGTTGAGAACAAGCAAGCACACTTTTAATGTGATGGGTTTGAGGATTAGAGAGAATTTGAGGATTGTTCTTCGCCCAGAGGCTGTTGCGGTCTGGAATGCACTTCCTGAGAGCGGGGTTATCACAGGTAACCTCAAAACCATCAAAACGTACTTGGACGAGCACTTGGAAGTGTCATAACATTCCCTGCTATGGGCCTTGTGTTGGAAAGTGGGACTAATATAGATGGTCCTGTATTTCTGTTGGTCTATACTCCTGTGAATATATGGTGTGGAAGGTCAATTACTGAGTAGCAAAAGACAGGAATTGATGGGTTTTTGAAGAGTATATGTTGTGGTTCTGCTCGCCGAGCTGGAAGTTTTTGGTGCAAACGTTTCGTTCCCTGGCTAGGGAACATCATCAGTGCTGTTGGAGCCTCGTGTGAAGCGCTGCTTTGATGTTTCTTCCGGTATTTATATTGGTTTGTTCTTGCCGCTTCCGGGTGTCAGTTTCAGCTGCAGTGATTTGTATGTGGGGTCCAGGTCGATGTGTCTGTTGATGGATGTTCTTGCCGTTTACGGGTGTCAGTTTCAGCTGTAGTGGTTTGTATATGCTGTCCAGGTAAATGTGTCTGTTGATGGAGTTTGGGGATGAATGCCATGCTTCTAGGAATTCTCTGGCTGTTCTCTGTCTGGCTTGTCCTATGATAGTGGTGTTTTACCAGTCAAATTCATGTTGCTGGTTGTCTGAGTGTATGGCTACTAGAGATAGCTGGTCGTGTCGTTTTGTGGCTAGCTGATGTTCATGGAATTCCTAGAAGCATGGCATTCATCCCCAAACTCCATCAACAGACACATTGACCTGGACAGCATATACAAACCACTACAGCTGAAACTGACACCCGGAAACGGCAAGAACATCCATCAACAGACACATCGACCTGGACCCCACATACAAATCACTGCAGCTGAAACTGACACCCGGAAGCGGCAAGAACAAACCAATATAAATACCGGAAGAAACATCAAAGCAGCGCTTCACACGAGGCTCCAACAGCACTGATGATGTTCCCTAGCCAGGGAACGAAACGTTTGCAGCAAAAACTTCCAGCTCGGCGAGCAGAACCACAACAACGGATACCCGAGCTACAAATCTTCAATCAGATTTTGAAGAGTACATTCACAAAGGTTATAAGAGTGAACTCTAATAGCTCGACAATCATGTCAAGGTGAGAAGTATGAGAAAACAAGTGCAGCTTCCTTAGAATCTGAACCCAGAGAATGGGCAATAGGGAACAGGGAAGTGGCAGAACTATGAAACAGCTACTTCAGTTCTGTCTTCACAGAACTTTGTAACAATACGAGGAAAAGCAAGTCGGGTGTGGAAAAAGGTACTAGTACATGGAACATAGAACAAAGTAAATAAAAGATTTAGGAGAAATTATTGGGACTGAATGTAATGGTCACAGACAACAGTAACACGGATTTATGAAATGGGGATTATGTTTGAGAAACGGTCTGGGAGATAATCATTTGGATTTTCAGGAAAGTTTTGCTAAAGCTAGTTTGCAAAATAAAATCTGAGTAAATTGGGGCGAATATATGACCATGTTTCTAGAATGGGACAGCTGTCAGGAAACAGTAAATAGAAACAAACAGGCTTGTCAATCAACAGCCTGGCATTGTCTGTAAGATATGATTCTGTGAGTATGACTATATCCCAGACACCCCATCACGTTCCCGGATATCTCCTGTCTCACCAGCAGAACAGACAGAGAAGAGCCAGGGAATTCCTAGAGGCATGGCACTCATCCACAGATTCAATCAATAAGCACATTGACTGGACCCAATATACCGGCTAGTGTAGCGGACAGCTGGAACTGACAACCGGAAACGGCAGGTACAAATCACTATAAATGCCGAGGAAACATCACAGAAGCGCTTCACATGAGGCTCCCAAGCACTGAGGATGTCACTTAGACATGGGATGAAACGTCTGCAACATAAATTCCCATATCGGCGAACAGAACCACAACAAAGAGCACCCGAGCTACAAATCTTCTCACAAACATTGAATTAGTTATTATTAATAGTTATTAGAATTAGTAATAGACACAGCAGAAGTGACGGCGCAGTGGGATACAATTGGAAGGGAATTGCTCTGTGAGTCCTCAACAGTGACTCCGTATCCCATGAACTCTTATGGTGTCAGCTTACCCATGGGAAAAAAACCTCCTGCTGATTACCATGTACCAGCCTCTCTTAACTGATGAATCAGTTCTCCTCCATGCTTCACAACACTTGGAGGAAGCCCTGAGCGTGGCAAGGACGCAAATTTCAATGTCCACCACCAAGTGTGGCTCAGCTGCAGCATTACTGATCGAACTGGTCGCAATCTAAAGATCATAACTGCTAGGCTGGGTCTGCCGCAATTGGAGAAGGAACTAACAAGAAACAGATTTGATCTCATTCGTCCTAATCTGCCAGTTGCAGAAGTATCACTCCATGACAGTATCGGTCAGAGTAACCATCGCATAGTCATTATGGAGACAAAGTCACACCTTCACATTGAGAATAGCCTCCATCATATTGGGTGACACTATCACCGTACTAAATAGGACAGACTTCGAACAGATCTAGCAGTTCAATCCTGGGTTTCATGAGGTGTTGTGAGTCATCAATAGCAGCAGGATTGTACTCTTGCTCAACCTCATGGCCTGGCATATCCCCCTTGCAACAATTACCATCAAGCCACAGAATCGACCCTGGTTCAATGGAGTGTGCAGGAGGGCAGTAGCAGCACCAGCCATTCCTGAAAATGAGGTGTCAGCCTGACGAAACCACCAACAGGACAACATGTGGCCAAACAGCATAAGCAGTAAGTAATAGACAGAGCTATGTGATCCCAAAAGCAGTGGATGAGATCTAAGATATACAGTTCTTCCACATCTCGTCGAGAAATGGAAGGGACAATTAAACAAGTCATTGGAGGAAGAGATTAAACAAATATCCCCATCCTTAAGGATACAATATCCCAGCACGTCAGCGCAAAAGAGAAGGTTAATGCATATTCAACAATCTTCATAAGAAATGCTGATTGCATGATCCATCTTGGCCTCCTTCAGTGGTCTCAGTAATTAAGTTACCAGTCATCAGCAATTCCATTTAGTCGACGCGATATCTAGAAATGGTTGTAGACACTGGGTACTTCAAAGGGTACATACCCTGACTACATTCTGGCAATAGTACTGAAAACTTGTGCTCTAGAACAAGCAGATCCCATACAGTTACAACAACGACATTTATCCGATCGTGTGGAAAAGTACCCAAATACCTGCTATACATAAAGAGCAGAACAAATCCAATCCAGCCAATTAACTACCCATCAGTCTACTCTCAATCATCAGTAAAGTGATGGAAGGTGTCAGTGCTTTCAAGCAGCACCTGCTCAGCAATAACCTGGTCAATGATGCCCAGTTTGGACTCCACCAGAGCAACTCAGCTCCTGACCTCATTACCTCAACCATGGACAAAAGCGCTGAATTCCAGAGGCGGGGTGAGCGTGACAGGGCTTTAAATAAAAGCTGCCTTCAACCAAGTGTGGCATCAAGTGGCCTTAGCAAAACTGGAATCAATGGGTATCCGGGTCAAACTCCCCGCTGGTTAGAATCATACCTGACACGTAGGAAGATGGTCATGGCTGATGAAGGTCAGTAAACTCAGCTCCAGGACAAGTCTGTAGGAATCCCTCGAGCAGTGTCTTCGGCCCAAGCGTCTTCAGGGCTGCTTCATCAATGGCTTGCCTCTATTATAATGTCAGAAGTGGGGATTTCGCCAATGATTGCACAATGTTCAGCAACATTTGTGGCTCCTCAGATACTGAAGTAATCCATGTCCAAATGCGACAAGATTTGGACAGTATCCAGGCTGACGTGTGGCAAGTAATATTGACGCCACACAAATGCCAGACTCTGACCATCACCACAAAAATACAATCTAAACACTGCCCCTTGGCATTCAATGGTGTTACCATCACTGAATCCCCCAGTATCAAAATCTGGAGGGTAATCATTGCTCAGAAACTCACTGGACTCGCCCAATAATAACAATAACTACAAGAGAAGATCAGAAGCTATGAATACTGCAGCGAGTAACTCACATCCTGACTTCCAAAAGCCTGTCCTTTCTACAATGCATAAGTCATAAGTGTGATAGAGAACTCACCATTTTCTGGATGTTTGCAGACCCCAACACACTCAAGAAGCTTTAAAACATCCAGGATCCAGGACATAACAGCCAGTTTGAGTGTCGTTTCATCCACAATACTCCACCATCAATGCTCAGCTGCAGCACAGTGTTTTACTATCGACAAACTGCACTGAAATGATTCACCAAAGATCCTCAGACACCATCTTCCCAACTCACGACCAGTTCTATCCAGAAGGACAAGGGCAGCAGATGTATGGGAACCCACCATCTTCAAGTTCCCCTCCAAGCCATTTCACCATCCTGATTTGGAAATATTTCACCGTTCCTTCACTTTAACTGTGTCAGAATCCTGGCATTCCCTCCCAAATGGCATTGTGGGGACAGGTGGACTGCAGCAATTTCAACAAGGCAGATCATCAACACCTGCT